>NC_037685.1:69856513-70040533 GCF_003255815.1 Theropithecus gelada
AAGAAAAAAACAAACAACCCCATCAAAAAGTGGGCAAAGGATATGAACAGACATTTCTCAAAAGAAGACATTCAGACAGCCAACAGACACATGAAAAAATGCTCATCATCACTGGCCATCAGAGAAATGCAAATCAAAACCACAATGAGATACCATCTCACACCAGTTAGAATGGCGATCATTAAAAAGTCAGGAAACAACAGGTGCTAGAGAGGATGTGGAGAAATAGGAACGCTTTTACACTGTTGGTGGGATTGTACACTAGTTCAACCATTATGGAAAACAGTATGGCGATTCCTCAAGGATCTAGAACTAGATGTGCCATATGACCCAGCCATCCCATTACTGGGTATATACCCAAAGGATTACAAATCATGCTGCTATAAAGACACATGCACATGTATGTTTATTGCGGCACTATTCACAATAGCAAAGACTTGGAATCAACCCAAATGTCCATCAGTGACAGATTGGATTAAGAAAATGTGGCACATATACACCATGGAATACTATGCAGCCATAAAAAAGGATGAGTTTGTGTCCTTTGTAGGGATATGGATGCAGCTGGAAACCATCATTCTTAGCAAACTATCACAAGAACAGAAAACCAAACACCGCATGTTCTCACTCATAGGTGGGAATTGAACAATGAGATCACTTGGACTCAGGAAGGGGAACATCACACAGCGGGGCCTATCATGGGGAGGGGGGAGGGGGGAGGGATTGCATTGGGAGTTATACCTGATGTAAATGACGAGTTGATGGGTGCTGACGAGTTGATGGGTGCAGCACAGCACATGGCACAAGTATACATATGTAACAAACCTGCACGTTATGTACATCTACCCTAGAACTTGAAGTATAATAATAATAATAAATAAATAAATTTTTTCAAAAAAGAATATATTTACTTTGTATGCATTTTCTAAAATGTTTTGAAGGATCTGTGTGTATAAGTCCTGTGCACACTCGTGCATGCTTACTCAGGAGTTATCTTCAGTAGACTAGCAGGCAACAAGAAGAGTGGCAAGGTGTTTTGTCATTTTACCTGGTGGAAAAACCTCAAATTGGAGTGAACTTGGATAACTGTATTCCCATAGGACAATTCTCTTGGATTTGAATTCACAAACATACCATGGAATGTTTGCCGGACTTTGGAAAAGCCCACCTGGGCATTCTGTTACACTATCTCTCCAATTCAATGAGTTATTCTTGCCTAATTAACCTAAGTTTTGGCAGCTGCACTATAAAAGTAGATTATTGTAGGTTATTGGGTGTTCATCAATCATCCTGGTGGAAAGAAGTCATCCAGAATGAAAGAATAAACCATGCCCTCCTTGGTAGGAGATACAATATTTCTAAAAGGATCAAGAATAAAAATTTGTACTGTAAAAAAGATATATGGAGGAAAAAAGAAAAGCTGACCTTCAGGGTAAAAAAGGCTAAGAATTAGGAAATTCTCATTGTTCTTTTCTCTTGGGCTCTTCATATATTGTCATTTATTTTCACTATGCACAGATTTTCAGGAAAGACTGTATCAAAAAAGGAGGCTATGTTTTGGGTGTTTCAGGAAATTAAAGACATAGCTATGAAGTCAAAACTCATTTTATAGGCTTGATTTTACTGTGGCTTTCATGAGTATACAATAAATACTCATGAAAGTTTGAATAACTATATGAATGTATTATTACTAAATTATAATTATTGATACTTACTAATTAGTGAATAAATAACAAATATGTATTGATATACTTCTTGGAAGATCTGAAGTGTTAATTGAATCAAACTCATTCACAAAAGTAGCAGTCAGATTTCTATATGAGTGAATATATCCTATGCAAATCTTGAGGTTAACTAAGAAAGTAGAAACTGGTAATCATATCTGATCTCTTATTGCACATGAAATAATTGAAATACATCAAAAATTGGCACACGATGCTCATAAGTGGAATAAAATTTCTGCTTAAATATATGTACAGTATTGCATTAAATAATATTGTCTGTGTTGCACCATAAACACTTGACACCCACGTTTTCAAATATTCTCTGTCCGTAGCTTGATTCAGAATTTTATTGTTTCATTATGTTACATATTCACATTTATCGTTTACTGCTTTTAGCTCCTTTCCCCATAATATAATGTTTCATAATATTTTCTTATTGTCATGCATTCATTAGACTAATCTATTTCTTTAAGTTATTTTTTTTTTTTTGGACATTTTTGAGTTATTCACTCTACCCAGTTTTATTGAGTTTGGATGTTCTTACAGGCTATTCCTTCTCATCTGGAGAATATAATGTATAAAATAATTGCAATATATTACATTCAATTATACGTGTCAAGCATCTGGTTGCTTTTTGCTTTGCTTCATAGAATCTCTCAAAGAGAGCTCACACATCAAGATTGAAAACATTTTGTTCCAGACAGTCATGAAGCTCTACTGAAAAGAAATAGAATCAGATAAAATACATCTTTCACCTGACATGCAAAATATTTTCTGGCTCAAATATGTTTACTTAAGGGTAATGTGTGAATTCTATTCATTTCTGGCTGGCTTTAGGGGGAAAAAAGGAGGTAGAGCAGAGTGCTATGTGGTGTTGCCAAAAGATGTCATCTCAAATTTCAATAAGGCAATATCAAAAAAAACATTTTCTAATAAGCTGTAAGAAACTCCCTTAAAAATCCGTATAGAGATGACCTTCTACAACAAAAGTATAAAACAAGAATTCAAAGACTCACAAATATACTGAAAGTTATGATATGGTTGTTTTCCAATAAAAACCAGTTAGTTACGTTGCTATAACTTTTTATAATGTTTAACCCCCAAGTTTAATTTCTAATAGCTTGTGTCGGTATATTGGGATCAATTCAATAATATGACATTTCAAATATGTATAAAAGATTAACATCCTGAAGTGTTCACTCTTATTTGATCTTAGAAGTTAAGCAAAGTAGGTCAGGTGAGCACCCAGAAATATGGTGTACCGAGAAATTTGGGTATCTAAGAAAGAATGTGAGAGCAAGGGGAAGATTTTCCCCCTCAAAATGGAAACTACAGGAGCATGTTTCTCTATTGATGTAGCAATGGAGAGGAGGCCTGGGTCTACTTGGGGTAGGGATTCCTGTTCTCTGGGTACCATGATGGCCTCAGGGTTAGGCTCTTTTAGGCAACATAGGATGAGAAACTCATTGATATGTGTGTGTGTGTGTGTGTGTGTGTGTGTTTGGTTTTCTTTGTTGTTATTACTTAAGGAGCAGCTAAGTGTAGAGGAAAAACTATGAGATTTGGGATCCGAGCATGTTAGGTCAGGAAACACAGCCAGCCCAGAAGACACTACTTAAGAAGTAATAAGGTGGAAGGGGTCCCAACACTGTGGAGGAGCTCAGTGGCAGTGGTCTCCTCTAGGACAGGGCTGATGATCAGAGATGTTATTACAGAATTGGACTCCCCAGTAAAATTGAGGTGCTAGGAGCCCACATTGATGGAGGCCTCATGCAGCGTATCTGCTCTGGCCCTTCCAGTTCTCTGAGCCTTTTGGTCCCTTCATCCATCATCTACAATGGCAGTTCTAGCATTCCTGCTTTACTTAGCATGGGCTTTCACTTTCCAAGATTCCAAGAGACAACCTAGTATTGGATTAGCACCATTCCTTGAGGTCCTTTTTAGAGCATTTAGAGTAATTTTATTTCTATAAACTTTCCCTTACTCAACTTCATATTCTATCCCCCTTGCTTCAGCACCCTCTGGATTAAGTCCACATATACTCCTCCGTTCACATTTAAGGCTCCACAACTCTGAGATAGAGTTCCTTTTCCCTCTCGCCAAGCCCAGCACGTGGTTGAATGGGTTCTACTGTTACTTGGCCCTAGCCATTGGTCTGGTTGTCAAGAGGGGAGGTAGAAGTCAATCCTCTAGGGGCAGCACACCTGGTCTGGAAAGGCAGAGTATTCTGTATTCTCTTCAAGCAGGGTTGGGGATGGGGAAAGTTATGCAGACCAGAAGCGGTAGAGATTAACCTGGGTTGCAAGGTTTTCAAGTGAGTTGACTGAAATGTCACATCCCACGTTTGAGGTTTCACTCCTCCCAATCTCAGCTCTAATCTTGACAGAATCGTCTTGTTTAGGTTGAGGATTCAAACTTCACTGCAGTTCAACTACTCTTATAATTAAGCATTGGGCCTCATGCCCAGGATTTTCTGTAGGGATGTGCCGCCAAGGGGCCCTTGACTATCACACTCTGCTTTAAATTGGTGATTAGTCACCCTCTATCTTTCACAGTAAGAACCATCTCATTCAATTGTTTTCATACTTACTAATCTCCCCTAGCCTCTCCAACACCTGAAAGACTGCATCAGCTAGTGTATTCCCTTCACCATAACTTGTTTGTGTTTTGTTTGTATCCTCAACCCTACTGCCATTTTGACAGGTTATTTTTTTTCTTGTCGGGGCAGGGGTCCGTTCTGTTTAGCACCATCCCTGGATACGACCTGCTAGATGCCAGTAATATTATCATCCCCTCTCCCTCAACACACATACATCATCCCTATCAGAATTGTCTCAGGCTTCGACAAGTGTTCCCAGAGAGGAGAGCAGTATCGCACCACTGAGAACAACACTAGCTCATCCCAGTTCGGCATCGGTGAGAATTTTATCAACTGCCTTGCCACAGCACACACCAGGCCCTGTCCTCACTCCACCTATTATCAACGATCATTCTCAATAGGTCATGGGTTACTCTGTTCAAATTCCCTTTTTAGGGTATTCTTTTGTGGAGTGCCCCTGACACCAACTGCTGTGTATCAGGTCTCCAGGGGAGCAGACCTTGGGATGGATGTTTGTATACAGAAAGCTTTCTGGGGACTGCTAGGGGAAGAGCATCTGTTGGGGAGTGGGCAGAGGAAGAAGTTGAACTGTTATGCAATTGAAACAACTTTTCATCTTTCGCACAGAGAACACTGGAGCTAGGATAACCCTTCAGAGATGTCCAAAATGTATTACTAAATCAACCACCATTGGAGACAGGCTGCCTCCAGCTTCTATTGACGGAGGGTAATTCCTAGGAAGTTTTCAGCTATGAGCCCTCAGCAGTCAGAATTACTGGCTCCTGGGGAAATGAATACTTCACAAAGGCTGTGCACCAAGACATCTACTACAAAGACTGAAATAGAAAATCTTGCAAATCATTTATATTCAAATTAGTCAATAAAAGTCTTAAATTTTGCTGTTAAAGAGAACTTGGTAATGCCACGGCATCTTGTGACCATGCAGTCATTAAGTTAACAAATATTTACTGAGTGCCAAGCACTATTCTGGAAGCTGAGCAGTGCACTTATGTACATGAAGAATTATGTTATTTTGTCATAACAAAATCAACCCTATGAGGAAGAATAAAAATGAGATGTGATACCATGAAAAGTATTCGATACATTGCTTGCTTATCTTAAACATATTGCCAATGAAAAGAGGCAAGTTAGTATATTCAGTGCTTCTCAGGGGTTTCAGGTGGATTTGTCATTTACAGTTCCTTTGGTGAACATAACAATATCTCCAATGTATTGGTTGATTGATTTGTTCATTTAAAAAACAAAAAACAAAAAACAGTCCCTTTGGTGAACATAACAATATCTCCAATGCATTTGATTGATTGATTTGTTCATTTTGGAAAAAGAAATCAAGCTTTAGTGATAATTCTAGAAAAGCAATGAGTCTTCTCAATAGGTCTGGATTTGTTTTTAATTATGTTGTTTATTTTTGTGGTGGTTAGTGAAGGGTGATAGAATTAAGTGTCTCCAGGGTAATAATATTGGTCGCTGTTCTTAAAATATCCCCCACTGATGAGCTTTGATGACATCTTTAAATGTCCTTCATCTCAAGGAAATCGAGTCGTGCTTTAGAAAAGGAGCTGAGAAATATTTTAGGAAATGTATATATGGAGCAAATAATATAATGTTATATAACGATTCAAATTCTAAAATACGAAGCACTGTTTGGAAATATTTTTATTGTACTGACTTCAGGGGTGTGTTGGGAAGGGGGACCTGCTAGTGGCATCTAGTTTGTAGAAGCCAGGGATGCCTGTAAACATTCTACAAGGCACAGGAAGGTCCCCAACAACAAAGAGATCTCCTGTCCAAAATGTTAATAGTGTCAAAGTTGATAAACCTTTATATAAAAAGAAATAATATTCTCTGTACTTAGCCAGTTAATTATTTTTGAATATTTTGTGAAAACTATGCAATGTTCTACGCTTCAGTTTCATACAAAATAAGAGTCAGATTGGCAACTTTTAAAGAAAAATTATGGCAGAACATATATGTCATTATCTTGGAAAATTAAAACTAACCAAATGGCAATAATTTGTTTTGAAGTGTCTTTGGGGTGAAATCATTAATAAATATGTTAAACCAGTAGTTTCATAATGATAGAGAAAGTAATATTTCTGAATTTAAATATAAACATGATAATTATTCAGCCTTGCCTTCACTTCTGACAAAGAAAGAAATGATATATAAGCTATGATGAAACATCTTTAGAGCACACTCTCATGTTTTACAGCAAATCTATAGGCTCAATCTGAATGGTTCAAATCAGAATCCCTTATAATTCAGACTGCAGATGAGGAGATGTTTACACTAATCAATAACTACTGTTTGAAGAATGTTGCAACTGGGATCTTAAGGAATCTTAGGACTCATTCATTCTTGGGAAAACTTTTGGTGGGTCTATTGTGCCCAAACATTCTGTGGGAATAGCAAACTTGTATTAGTCAATTTGGTATTTTTTCTCACTCAATATTAAAATTAAAGCAATGATATGATTCAATTTATGTGAAATACTTGTCAGACTCTTCACACCTGCGTCTTTTCCAGAATTGAAGTCAATCTCCCAACTATAGTCTAACTATTAACATAATGGGTCATGACAGATTAACTAGGAGATAAATACTCAGGAGATTGCTGACTTTTGGCCACTGAATTTAGACATTCTCTTCCACTTTCTATAGAAGCTCTGCCCCCTGTAGCATTTTGAGTGCTGTATTGTAATTGTTTCTTTGTAGGTCTCCTTTCCCAATCAGACTGTGAGCTTCCCCAGGAGACTGATTTTTCATCTATGACCTACAGAATAGAGTATGGGACATAATGGACTTCAAAAAATATTCAATAAATAACAAAATGCCTGACTGAAAATTCCATTACTACCCTTAGTCTTTGGCCAGTGGCTACCCTTCTAGGTCTTAGAACCTAGTGTCAACTGTGACACTAGTACATTTTCTCTGCCTCTGCCCGGTTTAGGTGCTGTACTCTGGGGCTGTGTTCTGTCTCTCCTATCTCTTTTGTGCTGATATGAATAAGCCATATTGTCTTGAGCTTGTGTAATGCACAGATAAGTCACTACCTAGTAATTCAAACAAATTTTTTACAGGATTGCTTTAATGAATATCTAAAGAACTAGTAATTACTTTAATCACAGGCATTTCTGTGGCTGCAGCAGTAGAGACCATTAATACCAAAAGGCCTCAGGCACCTAAACTGGTTTAGAGAGAACAGAGCTTCTCTGTAAGTAAATGACTTTTAATCAGAGGCTCCAAAGCTGTCACTGGAACTGTGGCAATTTACCCAGACACAATTAAAACTTCTACTTTAAACAAAGAAATAAGAAAAAAAGAATATTTTCCAGGAGAAAAATGAGAAATGGTTTAGCATTTACATAGACATCACATGCCAGTGAGTGAATACCAATGCTAGAAATAATGATTATGATGAAGAAATGCAGAATTATATGCATTAAAACTATAGTCTGCACAAAAATAATCAGGAAAGAATGGGTCTATTATCCAAAAATTATATACCAAATAAATGGAAAAAGATTTGTAGCAGAGCGTTGAAATGGAATAATACTATAGGGATTTTTTAATACTATAAATGTATGTATTATAAAGATTGAAATGCTGCGTAACTACTATTTTAGAAAGGATTTGATCCAGTTATTTGGACCAGCATATGAAAATAAATATATATTATTTAACATTCCTATGCCTTTGGTTTTTGTCTTTTGGCAACAGAAGCCTCCAAAACTTATGAGAATACAATTGCATCAATCATTTTAAAAAGTTTGAGTAAAAGAGTCTGAGATTACTACATATGTCAATCAATTTTTATAATGAAAAATACAAAATAGAATTAAAGTTATTTGTTATTAGTGTTTCCAGTAAAGAATATCATCATTCTGCAAGGGCCTAGAGATTTAGATATCATACATGCTACACAATTAAAGAATGGCAGCATAGATTGTTACCCAATGGAGCCAGTGTTCAAGAATATTAGAGATGGTTTATTGTGCTTGAATGATGAACCTCAAGTTAAATGTTAATGCTAAAGAAAAAAATCTTAAATGCAGCTATAGAAAAAGGTCAGATCACATACAAAAGGAACCCCAACAGGCTAAGAAAAACTACCCTTCAGAAACCCTACATGCTAGAAGAGATTAGGGGTCTATTTTCAGCATCTGAAAGAAAAGAAACTCTGACCGAGAATTTCACACCCCGTCATACTAAGCTTCATACTTGAAGGAGAAATACAATCTTTTTCAGCCAAAGAATTGCTAAGGGAATTCATCACCACTAAAACAGTCTCACAAGAGATCCTTAGAAGAATTATGAATATGGAGATGAAAAACAATACCTGTTACCACAAAACCACACCTAAGTACACAGCCCACAGACCCTTTAAAGCAACTGCACAATACAGACTGCAAAACAACCAACAAAAAACTTCATGATAGCATCAAATTTTTTGAACGTAAACAGTCTAAATGCCTTACTTAAAAGGCGTAGGATGGTAAGGTAAATTTAAAAAAAAAAAAAAAAAAAAAAAGACCCATCCATGTCCAATTTTTAAGAGATCCGTGTCACATGTAATGACAACCATAGACTCAAGGTAAAGGTTGGAGGAAGATCTGTCATACAAACAGAAAATAAAGGAGCGAGAGTAGTTATTCTCATGTCAGATAGAATTGACTTTAACAAGAGTAAAAAAAGAACAAAGAATGGCACCACATAATGATGAAGGGTTAAGTCCTACAAGATGACCTAACTATCCTAAATATAAAAACACTCAACATTGAAGCAACCAGATACACGAAACAAATACTTCTACAACTACAAAAAATTGTAGACATCCACACAATAATAATGGGGGATTTCAATGCCCCACCGACAGTGTTAGATTACTCAGGCAGAAAACTAACAAAGGGATTCTGGACTTAAATTGGATACTTGACAAATTGGACCTAACACTCTACAGAACACTCTACCCATCAACCACAGAATATACGTTCTTCTCATCTGCACACAAAACATACTCTAAGATTGACCACATGCTTGGCCATGAAGCAAGTCTCAATAAATTTAAAGAAATCAAAATCATACCAACCATACTTTTGGACCACAGTGGAATAAAAATACAAATCAAGGTCAGGCACGGTGGCTCATGTCTGTAATCCCAACACTTTGGTAGGCCAAGGTGAGCAGATCACTTAAGGTCAGGAGTTTGAGACCAGCCTGGCCAACATAGCAAAACCCTGTCTCTGCCAAACACACACACACACACACACACACACACACACACACACACACACAACTGCTAATCAATACCAAGAAGATCTCTGAAAAACCACACAATTACATGGCAATTAAACATTTGCTTCGGAATGACTTCGATGTAAACAATAAAATTAAGACAGCAATTTTAAAAGTCTTTGAAATAAATGAAAACAGACACAACATACCAAAATCTCTGGTATACGGCTAAAGCAGTTTTAAGAAGAAAGTTTATAGTGCTAAATGCCTATGTCAAGCCATTAGAAAGATCTCAAATTAACAATCTAACATCACACCTAGAAGAACGAGAAAAACAAAAAAGTAACCCCAAAGCTAGAAGAAGGAAAGAAATAACCAAATCAGAGCATAACTGAACAAAACTATGAGCAAAAAATTCATAAAAAGAATTGGCAAAGCCAATAGCTGGTAGTTTGAAAGCATAAACAAGATTGATAGACTGCTAGCTAGATTAACAAAGAAGAAGAAAATCCAAATAAGTGCACTCAGGAATGACAAACAATATTACAGCTGACCCCACAGAAATACAAAAAACCCTAAGAGACAATTATGAAGACCCCTGTGCACACAAATTGGAAAATTTAGAGGAAATGGATAAATTTCCAGAAACACACAACCTCCCAAAACTGAGTCAGAAAGAAATCAAAGCCCTGAACACATCAATATTAAATTTCATAATTGAATCCATAACAAAAAATGTACCAATCAAAAAAAGCCCTGGATCAGATGGATTCACAGCTGAATTCTGTAAGACACACAAAGAAGAGCTGGTCACAATGCTACTAAAACAGTCCCAAAATATATAGGAGGAGAGATTCCTCCTTAACACATTCTACAAAGACGTCATCGTTGTGATACCAAAATCTGGTAAAGACACAATGAATAAAATGAAACTACAGGCCAATATCCCTGATGACCAAAGATGCAAAAATCCTCAACAAAATATTAACAAACCAAATCCAGCAGCATATCAAAAAGTTTATTCACAACAATCAAGTAGGCTTTATTCCTGGGATGATGGGCTGGTCCAACATACATAAATCAATAAATGTGATTCATGATATCAACAGAATTAAAAACAAAACCAGCTGATAATCTCAAAAGCTGCTGAAAAAGTTTTTGATAAAATCCAACATCCTTTCATAATAAAAACCCTCAACACAATAGGCAAGGAAGAAACATACCCCAAAATAATGAGTTATCTATGACCAACACCCAGCCAACATCACACTGAACAGGAAAAAGCTGGAACCATTTCTCTTAAGAACTAGAACAAGACAATGATGCCCACTCTCACCATTCCTATTTAATGTAGTACTGGAAGTCCTAGCCAAAGCAATCAGGCAAGAGAAAGAAATAAGAAATAAAAGGCACCCAAATAGGAAAAGAAGAAGTCAAATTATCACTCTTCACTGATGATATGATTCTATACCATATCTACAAAATCCTAAAGACTCCTACAAAATGTTCCTAGAATGTATACACATTTTCAGTAAAGTTTCAGGATACAAAATTGATGTACAATCATCAGTAGTATCTTGACACTCCAATAACATTCAATCTGAGAGCCAAATCAGGAATTCAATCCCATTTAAAATAATCAGAAAAAAAAAAAAAAACCAACTAGGAATACATCTAACCAAGGAGGTGAAAGATCTCTACATGGTGAACTATAAAACTGCTGAAGAAATCACAGATGATAAAAACAAATGGAAAGTAATCTTATGCTCATACGTCGGAAGAATCAATATTGTTAAAATTGCCATATTGCCCAACGCAATCTACAGATTCAATGCTATTCCTATCAAACTGCCAATTACATTTTTCACACGATTTTAAAATACTATTCCAAAATGTATATGAAACCAAAAAAAGGCCTGAATATCAAAAACATGCCTATGTAAAAGAACAAAGCTAGAGGTGTCACACTACCAAACTTCAAACTACACTACAAGGATACAGTAACCAATATAGCATGGTACTGGTATAAAAACAGACAACATAGACCAATGGAACAAATTAGAGAACTGAGAAATAAAGGTGAACACCTAAAACCATCTGATCTTTGACAAAGTCAACAATAAGAAGCAATGGGGAAAGGACTCCCTATTCAATAAATTGTGTTGGAAAAACTGACTAGATCTATGCAGAAATTAACTCAAGATGGATTAAAGACTTACATGTAATACCCAAAATCATAAAAGTCATAGAAAAAACTAGTAAATATCATTCTGGACATGAGACTTGGCAAAGAATTTATGACAAAGTCCCCAAAAGCAATTGCAACAACAAAAATTGACAACTGGGACCTAATTAAACTAAAGAGCTTCTGCACAGAAAAAAAAAAAAAAAAAAAAAAAAAAAATATCAACAGATTAAACAGACATCCTACAGAATGGGAGAAGATATTTTCAAACTGTGCATTCAACAAAGGTCTAACATATAGAATCTAAAAGGAACTTAATTCATCAAGAATAAACAAGTAACCCCTTTAAAAAATAGGCAAAGAGCATGAACAGAAATTTCTCAAAAGGAAATATATATGTGTCCAAAAAATATATGAAAAAATGCTCAACATCACTAATCATCAGAGAAATGCAAATCAAAAGCTCAAAGAGATACCATATCACACGAGTCAGAAAGGCTAGTATTTAAATGTCAGAAAACAACAGATGTTGGCAAGGTTGTGGAGAAAAGGGAATGCTTTGGTGGTGGAGATATAAATTACTTCTGGTAATTTATATACTGGTAATTTATAAATTACTTATATTCTGGTAATTTATAAATTACTTCTGGTAATAGATATAATTTATATCTACTACTTTTGGTGGTGGAGATATAAAAAGGTGGTGCTTTGGTTGGTGGAGATATAAATTACTTCAACCACTGTGAAAAGTAGTATGGAGATTTCTCAAGAAAAATGTTGAAGCAGAGCTAACATTTGACCCAGCAATCCCAATACTGGGTATAGAGCCAAAAGGAAAATAAGTTGTTCTACCAAAAAGACACATGCATGTGTATGTTCATCACAGCACTATTTACAATAGCAAACACATGGAATCAACCGAGATGCCCATCAGTGGTGGACTGGATAAAGAAAATGTGGTCATATACACCATGGAATACTATGCAGCCATAAAAAGAATGAAATCATGTTCTTTACAGTAATATGGATGCAGCTGGAGGTCATTATCCTAAGCAAATTAACACAGGAATGGAAAACCAAATATCACATATTCTGACTTATAAGTGGGAGCTAAAAATTCAGTGCACAAGGATATAAAGATGGGAACAACAGACACTAGGGACCACCGGATGGGGGAGGGTGAGGTGGTGGTAAGGGTTGAAAAGTTTCCTCTTGGGTCCCATGCTTACTACCTGTGTGACAGGATCATTTGTACACCAAATCCCACCAATATATAATTACCCATGTAACAAACCTTCACATCTACCCCCTGAAACTAAAATAAAAGGTGAAAAAAAATGATAGATATCTGAATAGGCCAGATCTTTACTTCATAAATATATTTTTTTAATTCTCAAAAAAATCCATCTAATAGAAGTTCCATGAGAATGCTAATGATCGTATTATAGAATATTTTTCTTTTAATATCAACACAAATGAAGACATGGTAGTGTAGTACAGAACAATCTCCAACATAATAAAAATTTTATCAAAACCAAGATAAAGCTTGATGGTGAAAAACTACAACTGCTTTTAAAGTCAGGAACATTAGGAGTATATTTCTTTTACCAGTCTTATTAAATGTGTATTATCAAGACATTATAATCTGTGCAATAATAATAAATAATCCAGGCAAATAAATAGCAGAAAAAGCGGTAAAATTATCATAATTTTCACATTATGTTATTATCTACTAAGGAAACCTAAGAAAACCAACATAAACATGATTAAAACTCAAAAGTGAACTCAGAAAAACATCCGATTTCCAAACTTCACAGTGTCCTATGTACCGATAATAATGTTTGAAAACAGTGAGTAAAAATACTTTTTTAATAATAACTACAAAAGTTGTAAATAGATCACAATAAATTTATAAAGAAATGTGCAGAATCCAGACAAAGTAAACTACAAAAAGTTTTTTGGAGCATTAAAAAAAAACTAGCAAATGAAGACGCATACTGTAACACTGGAGCAGAACTTAATGGTGTAAACATACTCGTCCTCTGTAATGAATATGGCCTAAATGTAATATAATTATAATAAAAATGCCTGGAAAATGTCTTATGAATACAAAAACGTTACTGAAGCTTGTTTAATTGAAAAAAATAGGGCTTAAACCTTCAAAATAAATTTAAAGGAGCATACACTTCCAATTATTAAGATGCATTAACGTGCTTCAATAATTAAAATAAGATAGTCCAAACTGATTGGAAGAAGTTCAAAGGCTGGAAATAAAAGAAAAATTCCAAAGAACAAAGGTATAAATAGAATCTACGTATTTATATTTTACATAAAAGAAGTCTGGAGGCGGATAGTTTAGGGCTGGCAAGACAGCTTCAAGTTCATCAATAACTGAGGCTTTCCACCTGGATATTTTTGGTGTGTAGTTCCATCCTAAGTGTGGCTTATATCCTCTGGGTTACGTTTTAGTCCCATATATTTGCTGGAATCCATGTATCACTTCCACACTGCAGGCAGAAGGAAAAGGAAAGCCAAAGGAGTAAAAAAGGAATTCCTCTTCAATGAATGAGTTCCCTTTAATCAGCCTTCCCCTGTGGCCCACTTGGTAATCCTGATGGCATTTCATTGGCCAGAACCTAGACATGTGACCGCATCTTGCTGTAAGGAAGGCAGGAAATCATAGTTTCATTTTACATATTTGCCTAGCTAAAAATTAACAGTTATATTTCTAAGAAGGAAACAGGGAATCAATGTTGGACTAGATAACGCCTAGCATCTGACAAATGATAGGAAATTAGTCTGTAATAAAAGTGGCATTTTATATTAATAGAGAAATGATGGATTTTTTCAAAAATAATTCTGAGAGATTGGATAACTATCTAGAAAAATGCTGTTTACTCTTTCCCTATAGTATACAAAACTTTAAATTATGTATTATTTAAATTTATATAATTTTAACTTTTTCTGATTTAAAATAAAATATGTCATTGAATGCAATTTAGGAAACATAAAACAGTGTACCAAGCATATCTATAATGTTATTACCAGAGGTTACAATGATTAATGTTTTGAACTTTTCTTTGTATATAAACATCTGTATAGATTTATATAAATGAATGTACTGTGTATATAATATATGCATATATTTAGTAAATGTGTATAACATACATATGTGTGTGCAAACATATGTATATGTATAAACACACACATACTCAGATCATATTGTATGATTCAGGGTAGTATGACTGAAAACACTGGAAACCGACTCTAACACATAAAAAAGTCATGCATCACTTAATGATGAGGATACCTTCCAATAAATGTGTGGTTAAGGGATTTTGTTGTTGTGTGAACATTATAGAGTATGTTCACACAAATCTAGAAGGTATAGTCCACTACACCCTTAGGTTATATGATACAGCCGATGCTCCCTGGCTATAAACCTGTAGAGCATGTTACTGTATACAGGTTACTGTATACATATAGCATGTTACTGAACACTATAGATAATTGTAACAGCATGCTAAGCATTTGTGTATCTAAACATATCTAAAATTAAAACACTACAGTGAAAATACAGTATTATAATGGGACTACCATCACTTATCAAATATCATCATGCAGTTCATGCCTGCATTAAAAAGTAGCTCAGAAAAAATTGAAAAACCTACAGAAACAAAAGGAAGACATCAAGGACATATTATAGTCAAAAGTGAGGTTACTACAAACCACCAAGTCCTACTTAGGTTTTGCAGAAGAATCGGAAATATGCCTCTACACCTTCCAGAGATATAATCAGTGATGTAATCTACAGAATCCATACGATATAAACAAACTCTTTCCTGTAACAAGAATGGAAAGAAACCTAAACCTGAGGTCCTAATGCATAACAAGCCATGCAATATAAAGCATAGGAATTTCAACAACAAAAACAAGACTGTTTCTTATCTCTCAGTGTAAACCAATATAATCTTGGCAATGTGTAGTTCAATAAAAGCTGTTCAACAGGAAGCCAGAACAATTTTGTCCAGCTTCGTAGCAGTCTGTTGTTCTGAACAATCCAACGAGAAAATTGAGAGTCACTATAGCAATGGTTTTCAAAATGTGTTCTAGTGGAGGATCTTGGCTTCCAGGCAGAAAGCAACCAACTTTTAATCCTCAGAGGCCTACTTGAAGTTTGCTTGAAAACAATTTTTAATTAAATACAATAGTAAGTCTTTAAAATTTTATTTTAGTGTAATTGGAGGTCTGCTTTTTCTTTAGTCTCCCATAAATACTAATTCTCTTAGTTGAGCCTTTGGTATTAATTAAGGACATATTAAGCACTGACCACTAGAAAAACTGGCCCAAATACAACTATTTAAATTGCTGGCTAAGCATATAATGCATGCTTAAAGAGCCAGAAAAGCTGGGTATAGCATTGACATTGTTTTGCAAGGGTTGAAGTGTCTAACAAAGGCACGCATCTGATTAGAAACTCACCCATGCAAATTTTGGGATAGGAGAGCATCCAGAGGCAAAGCCAGGATTGTTCTCAAATATTGTTGGGGTCCACACTAATATTCAGACAGAAAGATTATCAGGGCTCTAAAGTGTTGAATCATAGTGTAATATTATTACCCCCAAAAGGCCACATTCCAGGTAAGAAGCTTTGTACGTATTTGAGTGTATTCTCAGGGGCCTACCAGATATCAAGAAACGTATCAATTGGCCCTATCATTGCAAACAATTAAATGAGGGTAGAATAAAGATGTGTTATTATGATAGTGGCAAGATCATAGGGAAGTCAAGAGTTTCAGAACCACCTAGACAACCATTCACTCAAGAACGATGCAGGTCCAGATGACAAAACAACTAAATTTTTATTATGTGCTGAACAGCAGCCCCACATACCAAGCTGAGGTTTGAAGAGCTAAGCTGCTAGGATGCACCCTGGGAAAAGCCTTGTGCAATGCAATCCTAGAAAAACTAAAACCAAAGCTGGACAAATGATCTTGTCTATTCACAGCTCAAAGTCTATAAAAGACTATACCCAAGAGCACCAGAAAAACAAGTAAGTGGATGTGTTTAATTGGTATAGATATATTAATAATTCTCCTCCTAAAATTTTATTCTTAGAAAATATATCCAATCAGCCCATGTTCTGACTTCTAGATCTCTTCCTAGTGAAATTAGGCAGGTAGGAAGACAAAAGGGGTTGAGGTTAAGTGAGGAGAAAGGTGTATAGAGTTCCTTTCCTAGAAACCAATATTCTCTGGGATGTTGTTTGTACATGGTTAACTAGGAACATAGCTATTCCACTCAAGTTAGATCAATGGAATATACTGCTAGAGAAGTCTCGCTGAAAATTTTCCGTCACTTTCTCTTTCTGTCTATATATCTTCTTGGGACTAGTAAGATACAGACATACAGACATCTTCACCAACTGTTATGAATGACTCTTAATTATTTCACCTGAAAGATAATCCAAAGGGTCAAGGAACAATATTCTTTTATTCCCTTTCTTTTTCTGTTGACTTCAATCTTCATAAGAACTAAGGGGCATGGAGAGGTCAAAGCTTTAGAAATAAAGTGGCATGACAGCCGTTCCTGAAGCAGGCTCACCAGAGCTGTCTAATGCTAGCAGAGTTGAAACTAGACTTTGCCATGGCTATCGGGTCCTCAGACCCAATAGCACTTACAGAACTTTGGTTTTCTCCTTTGTAAAATAGGAAGGGCATTGACTTTATGTCTATGATTTGTTACATCTCTTCAGCCAAAGTGATTCAATTGAGTCACATTCTCTATCAGACCCTCTTCCCATGACCCATGTACTTATGCAGTGCTCAGAGAAAGCCTGAGTCCCACAACAAACAAAACCACAGTACGTTCTTTCTTTTCCATTGCTGGTCAAGAACATTTCCAATAGAGTGGAGATGGTGCATGCATAACAGGGGGTGATGTTCTGCAGTTCTGGAGGCTGGAAGTCCTAGATCAGAGTGTCAGCACAGTCAGCTTCTGGTGAGGGTCGTCTTCTGGGTTGCAGAATTCTAACTTCTCTTTGATTCCTCACGTAACAGAGAATGCTGAGTTGTTCCTATTCTAATTGTCATGTTGTAGTACCTACGTTCTTTTATAACATTCAGCTAAGTTCACAGAACGTAATTTTATAATGGCCATTAAATCAGAGTTGAACCCATATGCTACAGTGCCAGCAACATGATACAGAGAAAAACGTTCACCATTCTTTAATAAGTTATCAGCACAAATACTCTCCAGTTATTAAGTGTATTTCTGTCCTACAGAGAATTTAAAATCTCCCCAAAATTTTTCACCCTGAAAAATTAAAAATGTTCTTAAAAATAGATTTATTTTCTGACACTGGAACACTTGAAGCTCCTTTAGAGTATTTCAACCCCAAGTTTTTAGTGTAACTATCCCATTTTCCAAAGCTGACAAAAGTCAATTATCATTTTATAAATTCCTGCTCCAGCAACACCAAGTTCAGTTCTAAATGGAAGAATTTTAAATTTTATTATATTATGGTAATCTTTTTCACTGCATGAATATAATGTAGTAATAAGCTGTTTTCTTACTATGTCCGTGAGACCAGGTTTGAGAATCCATCAGATTTCTATTGGTTCAAGGAAAACTAATCTCCTATCAAAGGATCAGTCAATTAAATGTCCTTGCAAGGGGGTCTTCTGACCATGCATTAGGGTTGCATTAGGCTGCACTGTATCATCATGAGACAGTCATCATGCCTTTTTAAATTTTTCTCCTTGAGGATTTCCACTCAACTTCTTGTGCCTAACATGTATGATTCTAAATTGAACCAAAGGTTACAAGTTGTTTATTTCAAGTAGAGTTTATAGACTTGGCAAAAACACTGAGCTTAGTAGGTTTCTAATTAATCAAAGTTAATTGCTCTTACCCCTTAACTGTTAAGGTGATTGTAAATTAATTTTCTTTTATTGTTGCTAATACACTATTTGGATAATTGTCTATACATATGTTCAATGTGTTTCCTATTTTATAGCATAGGAGCTAAATTTCCTACATTTGCACTACTACTCTTCACTTGATCTTAGCCAAACTACTCTTCACTTGGTCTTAGCCAAAAGGCTGAGCGCGTTTCTCCAAAACACTCTTGTCAGAATCTGCCTGGGTGAGCCTTTTTGATATATATTTCCTCAGCTCCTTCTCTCCTCTAGACACCAACAGAGTTTATTCTTAAGACCTGGACCCAAAGGTCTCATCTGTTCTGTATTTTGTTATTTAATATCCACAAGGCTTCATTGCTAAATCCTCTACTTGTTCCCTACCATTGTGTTGTTGTTGTTGTTGTTGTTGTTGTTGTTGTTGTTGTTGAAGATGGAGTCTCACTCTGTCGCCCAGGCTGGCATGCAGTGGCATGATCTCGGCTCACTGCAACCTCCGACTCCAGGGTTCAAGCAATCCTCCCACCTCAGTCTCCTGAGTAGCTGGGATTGCAGGCATGCACCACCATAGCCGGCTAAATGTTTTGTTTGTTTGTTTGGTATTCTTACTAGAGACAGGGTTTCACCATGTTGGACACGCTGGTCTCAAACTTCTGACCTCAAATTATCTGCCCGCCTCAGCTTCCCAAAGTGCTAGGGTAACAGACAGAGGTGAGTCACACTGCACCTGGCCCCCTGCCATCTTCTTTACTTTCTTTTTACTCTCTCAATGTACAGCTTTCTCCTTTCTAATTATTCCTAATAGGAATGCTTCATAATCTACAAATAATAGTGATTCTGTTATGGTTTGGATATTTGACGTCTTCATATTTCATGTTGAAATTTGATCCCCAGGGTTGGAGGTGAGGCCTACATGGAGGTGTTTAGGTCATGGAGGTGGATCCCTCATAAATGGGAGTGGGTCCTCGATCTATCAGTTCCCTCAAGAGCTGGTAGTTAAAAAAGAGCTTGGCACCTCCCCTCTCTCTTGCTTCCTGTCATGCCATGGAAGCAGCCTGGAGCTTTCATCAAATGCCCAATCTTCTAGCCAGCAGAATCATAAGCCAAATAGACCTCTGACCTTTATAAATTACCCAGTTGCAGGTATTTAGGTTATAGCAACACTAAATGGACTAAGACAAAATGCTCAGCATTAAAAAAGTGATATGTAAGTATATCCACACATAATATAATATCATGGGTAAAGCCTTATTGTAAAATGCAATGATAATATAGAATAATCAAGGGCCAGCATGCATGGTTTACACAATAAGTGCTATCAAAGAAAACAAGCTGTGCATGGTGGCGCATGCCTGAAGTCCCAGCTACTCCAGAGGCAGAGGTGGGAGGATGACTTGAGCCCAAGAAGTTCTAGGCTTCAGGGAGTTATCACTTCAGCCTAGATGACAGAGACCCTGTCTCTCAAAAACAAACAAACATTTTTCCAAAGAAAAAGAAAGAGAAGAGATACATGTTGGGAAGTTAAATGTCATTAACATTATTTTCTGCATGGCCTTTGCAGCAACATGGATCGAAGTGGAGACCATAATCCTAAGCGAACTAACACACGAAAAGAAAACAAAATACCACATGTTCTCACTTGTAAGTGGGAGATAAACATTGAGTATACATGGTGTGTCAGGGTTCTCTAGAGGGACAGAACTAATAGGAGAGAGAGAGAGAGAGATAGATAGATAGATAGATAGATAGATAGATAGATAGATAGATAGATAGATAGATAAAGGGGGTTTNATAGATAGATAGATAGATAGATAGATAGATAGATAGATAGATAGATAAAGGGGGTTTATTAAGTATTAACTTACACAAAAATGAGGTCCCACAATAGACTGTCTGCAAGCTGAGGAGCAAGGAGACTCAGTCCGAGTCTCAAAACCAAAGAACTTGGAGTCCTATGTTGGAGGCCAGGAAGCATCCAGCACAGGAGAAAGATGTAGGCTGGGAGGCTAGGCCAGTCTCGCCTTTCACGTTTTTCTGCTTGCTTTATATTCTCGGAGAGCTGATTAGATGGTGCCCACCAGATTAGGGGTGGGTCTGCCTTCCCCAGCCCACTGACTCAAATGTTACTCTCCTTTGGTAACACCCTCACAGACACACTCAGGATCAATACTTTGTATCCTTTAATCCTATCAAGTTGACACTCAGTATTAACCATCACACATGGACACAAAGAAGGGAACAATAGACACTGGGGTCTATTTAAGGTAGAGACTGAGAGGATGGTGAGGATTGAAAATGACCTATTGGGTATTATTCGATTTCCTGGGTGACACAATTATTTGTATACCAAATCCCTGAGACACGCAATTTACCCCTGTAACAACACTGCACAGGTACCCCTTGATCCTAAAGTAAAAGTTGGAATGAAAAAAATTATAATAATACATGTTTTTACATGTGAAAAAAATCCATTATTCTTTGTAAAAAAATGCCAATTTTCATTTTTTAAAACTTTATAAACTAAACTTAAAGCAGACATACATGCACATTTATGCATTATTTCATAACAGTATTGCTGATTTAGTTCTCTTTCTCATCTTTAATATGTGAATTGATTTTAAATATACAAGGATGAAATATTATTAACTACCAAGAATCTGATTTGCAGAGGATTCACAACAGATTAACCTAAAACTCTTATTAATCTAAATAAAAGAGAATTATAATGTACTTTTCCCCAGGAAAGCAATCATATTTAATAGAAATATGTCCAAAGTATTTCATACATTCATGAGCCAAATATGCACGGAGGGAAGCTGATAGAGAGATATATAAGGAACCAAAGTCTTGCCTTTTAAAAAACTGTAGATCTGAGAATAACAATCAGATAAAACACAACTTAAAGGTTCCAAGAAGCGCTGATTTTATACATTAATGAGAAGATTGTAAGCCAGATATTTTTTAAACTTCTCAAAGATTTTCAAATTGCTGACTGCAGAATATGTTATTATATTAAAACCTAGTAACCATTCCAACTACTTTAAAAACATTTTTAAGTAAATAAAAGATTCAGAAACGGTATTACCCATGTTATTTACAATTATATGTGAATAAAGGAAAATAATCATGTTGATTTCTATATACCTTCAGTATATCTGTACAAACTTGAACGGGAACAGCAAAATCCCACACCTAATGTGCCTCTCTCCTTATTTAGGAGAAATAATTAGAAATTTCTCTTCCATCAATATAGAACTTCCATGAAATGTCCTAACAGTTGGGCTGCTCCACAATGTAAGTTCCACAAATCGTTCGCATCAAATCCTACTTTAGCAGCTTCCTTAGACAAATTCAGCTGGTATATTTTATCATGTAAAATGTATAACGTGTGCATATGTGTACACCACGTCTATCCACATTTATCACCTCTATATCACTTTCATTTTGCAGTGTGAGAATGTGATAACATTTCCACGTTAATCTTCACTTAAATAGAGTTTCTTTGGGCTTTTGCTGTATAAACCAATGTTCGTACTGCTTTTGTGTTTGGTTATAAATATTTCATAAGACATAATATAGCTCAGCTGCTTTTTATTTTAGAGGAGTGGCAGTTGGGACCGTTAGTTCAGCATATGTCATTAACATTTTCGTATCTTGGAACTGGAACCCATTTATTAAGTACAGAGGTCCACATTGCTTGGAGAAGAATAAAGAAAACTGAGTTCACCATATCTATAGCTTTAAATATTGGAGGCATAGCGCCATCTGGCGGGAAAAAGAAATTTAGAGGAGCGATACGAAGCACAGTGTCCCCACAGATCACAGAAGGGCGCTGGGGAGAAGACAAGCTCAGACACACAAAGCAGAGAGAAGGTGTCCCTCCTTTACTATAATTTTTTTTTCAGTTTTTATTTTAGAATCGGGGGTGCATGTGCAGGTTTGTTACAAAGGTATATTGCCTGTTGCTGAGGTTTGGAGTACAAATGAATGCGTCACCCAGGCAGTGAACATAGTACCCAACGTCAGTTTATCAACTCTTGCCCACCCCCCTTCCTCCTCCTTCTTATATTTCCAAGTGTCTGTTGTTTCCGTCTTTATGTCTATATGTACCCAATGTTTAGCCCTCAAATTTCAGTTGTGAATAAGGACACAGTGCTAAGGAGAGAGTGAAGGGCTTGCTGCAGGACTGTAGCAAGCCAGGTGCTCACAAAGGTATCTCAGATAGGAGAAATGGTCGGATCCTCTCAATCTACATCTCTTGTTTCATTCATTCACTTTTCATTCATTCTTTCATCTCTCTGTTCATTTAACATCTATCTGCTGGGCACCATTCTAAGTGCTGAGGATACAGCTATGAATAAAGCAGACAACATTCTTGGCATCAGGAAGCATACATTCTGGTGGAAGGAGATAGACTATAAACCAGCGTATCAAGTGATAGGTTAAATGCTCTGGAGAAATAATTAAGCAGAGTATGACACTTGAGGGTTGTCTCTGGGAAGGGTTGAGAAGAGGTGCTATCTCCTGTAAAGTGGCCAGGGAAGACCTCTCTAATTTTGTGACACTCAAGTAGCTAACTGGGTCAAACGTAAGAGCAAACCATGAAGATACCTGAGAGAAGAGCATCTCAAGCAGGAAGAAGAAAAAAACGCCAAGGCTCTGAGAAAGGTGCCTGGATTTTCAAGGAACAGGTGACTCTGGTAGGGCAGAGTGGGCGAGGGGAAGGCTCATATTAGGAGAGGTTGGAGGAGGGGGCAGGATAGATTACATCCAGCTGTTGGCACATTGCTTACCCATCCCAGAGACAATGCCTCCAAGAATGCATGTGTAGACCCCACAGAAGAGAGTGCTTATTACTTTCAACTGAAGGAAGGCCAGAGAAATTCACCTCATTTATACATTAAGTAAATATTCATGAGTGCCTATTATTTGCTATTCTTTGTGCAGAATGCTGAAAACATGTAGATAAACATGATGTTTTCAACTATGTCAGCTTAATGGAGGAGATAAGTAAAATAACAACTAGAATAAACTATGACAAATACCAGATAATATTATGGGCTATATATTTATGGGGCCATAATACAATAACTTTAGGTATAATTCATGACAGTCTTCTGAAAAAATATGAGATTAAGATGTATCTTACAGACTGAGGTGTGCCGGGCACAGTGGCTCATGCCTGTAATCCCAGCACTATGGGAGGCAGAGGCGGGAAGATCGTTGGAGGTCAGGAGTTTGAGACCAGCCTGGCCACAATGGTGAAACCCTGTCTCTACCAATACAAAAATTAGCAGGGCATGGTGGTGTGCACCTGTAATCCTCTCTACTCGGAAGGCTGAGGCAAAAGAGTCACTTGAACTTGGGTGGTGGTGGTTGCAGTGAGCTGAGATCACGCCACTGCACTCCAGCCTGGGTGACAGAGCAAGACTTTGTCTAAAAAAAAAAGAGAGAGAGAGAGAGAGAGACTGAAAGAGACTGAGGTGTATCTTAAAGACAGAAAGAAAAAAGGAAAATACCACTCCAACAAGAGGGAACATTATATTCAATGATGTTAACATTTCTGATACATTTGATAATGTGCCAGGTTCTGCTCAGTGTGCTTCATAGATTCACTTATTTCATCTTCACAACAACCTTATAACCATTACTAGTTTCATTTGATATAGGAAGAAACTGAGGCTCAGAGATATTAAGGAATTAACCCAAGTGTATGGAATTATTGCCATGGAACTGGGATTTGCACACTGGCAGCTTGGATTCAGAGTTTCTGTTATAACCCATATGTAATTTTACCTTAGTAACAGATTCTGAAATACAACAGATGACATGTTTCTAAGAAAGGCAAGAAGTGTACTTGAATAAAGAAAAAACATGAAATAGTAGAGGGAATGGAGATTGAAACAAGCAAAGATAGACAAATGACAAACTTGTAAAACTATTTTCTACAAATATCCAGTGATCTTGGGAGTTCTTCTGTCCTGCTTTAATACGGCCCTCAGATTCCCATGGTGATTTGTATGGGGCCATGCCCATACTACAATTAGAAGTTACCTAGCAAATAGGGAATCCTTTCCCCATTTCTTGTTTCTCTCAGGTTTGTCAAAGATCAGATGGCTGTAGATGTGTGGTATTATTTCTGAGGACTCTGTTCTGTTCCATTGGTCTATATCTCTGTTTTGGTACCAGTACCATGCTGTTTTGGTTGCTGTAGCCTTGTAGTAATAAATGGTGCTGGGAAAATTGGCTAGCCATAAGTAGAAAGCTGAAACTGGATCCTTTCCTTACTCCTTATACGAAAATTAATTCAAGATGGATTAGAGACTTAAATGTTAGACCTAATACCATAAAAACCCTAGAAGAAAACCTAGGTAGTACCATTCAGGACATAGGCATGGGCAAAGACTTCATGTCTAAAACACCAAAAGCAACGGCAGCAAAAGCCAAAATTGACAAATGGGATCTCATTAAACTAAAGAGCTTCTGCACAGCAAAAGAAACTACCATCAGAGTGAACAGGCAACCTACAGAATGGGAGAAAATTTTTGCAATCTACTCATCTGACAAAGGGCTAATATCCAGAACCTACAAAGAACTCCAACAAATTTACAAGAAAAAAACAAACAACCCCATCAAAAAGTGGGCAAAGGATATGAATAGACATTTCTCAAAAGAAGACATTCATACAGCCAACAAACACATGAAAAAATGCTCATCATCACTGGCCATCAGAGAAATGCAAATCAAAACCACAATGAGATACCATCTCACACCAGTTAGAATGGCGATCATTAAAAAGTCAGGAGACAACAGGTGCTGGAGAGGATGTGGAGAAATAGGAACACTTTTACACTGTTGGTGGGATTGTAAACTAGTTCAACCATTATGGAAAACAGTATGGCGATTCCTCAAGGATCTAGAACTAGATGTACCATATGACCCAGCCATCCCATTACTGGGTATATACCCAAAGGATTCTAAATCATGCTGCTATAAAGACACATGCACACGTATGTTTATTGCGGCACTATTCACAATAGCAAAGACTTGGAATCAACCCAAATGTCCATCAGTGACAGACTGGATTAAGAAAATGTGGCACATATACACCATAGAATACTATACAGCCATAAAAAAGGATGAGTTTGTGTCCTTTGTAGGGACATGGATGCAGCTGGAAACCATCATTCTTAGCAAACTATCACAAGAACAGAAAACCAAACACGGCATGTTCTCACTCATAGGTGGGAACTGAACAATGAGATCACTTGGACTCGGGAAGGGGAACATCACACACCGGGGCCTATCATGGGGAGGGGGGAGGGGGGAGGGATTGCATTGGGAGTTATACCTGATGTAAATGACGAGTTGATGGGTGCAGCAGACCAACATGGCACAAGTATACATATGTAACAAACCTGCACGTTACGCACATGTACCCTAGAACTTAAAATATAATAATAATAATTAATTAATTAAAAAAAAAAAGAAGTTACCTAGCTGCATCCTTTCAAGAGGCCAGTAGAGAGAGGGCTGGAGGTGGTGCTCTTAGTTCCCCTGCCTATAGGACAGGGAAGAGATCCAGAGCTGCCTGCATGCTACGGCAGGAGCCATGAAAGAGATAACAGTGGCCTTCAATTGAGAGAAGGTGGATTCCAGGCAAGAAAGTATGGAAGTCAGGACCAACATGAAGGGCTAAGAATGGGACCAGAGCTACCAGAGAGTGATGCAGTTCCCAAGGACATGTGAGTCCTAGGAGAGCAGCAGCACATGCTGTCAGAACACAGACCAACAGAAAAGCCCACGTGAGAGATACATCTCAGTAGTAAGAGAAATGATGACACAGACACTTCACAGCAGCTACCACAGTGCTTCCCAACATTTTTTCCTTCCACAGAAAAGGGAAAGGAAACCCCTTGAGAAGAGAGTCCTGAGTTATTGACAAAGTACATGAAAAATGGTTTTAAGTAGAAAAAGATGTATTTAAGTGACCAGATGGCCTTTTTCTGCCATCTGTGCAAATTTAACTCATGAGAATGTTAAATTTCTGAGTTAGACACTTGAGTTGCTGTGTAAATTTTACATTGACTTCTTATCTATAGTATCTTTTTATAAGAAGTAATAGAAAGAAAACTGTTCTATAGTATCCGAGAATGGGTAGTACTCAAATAAATACTTTATAATAAAATCATACATTGAGAGTAGTGTATGTGTGCGTGTGTGTGTGTGTGTATGTGTGTGTGTGTGTATGTGTGTATGTGTGTATGTGTGTGTGTGCATGTGTGTGTGTGTGTATGTGTGTATGTGTGCATGTGTGTGTGTGCATGTGTGTGTGTGTGTGTGTATGTGTGTATGTGTGCATGTGTGTGTGTGTGCACGTGTGTGTGGTAAAACTTCAGCAAGGTAATATGTTATTGTGCTTTCATATGAATTCTATTTAGAAACAATACATTATTTAATTTGTTTTTTAGTTTGGTTTGAACAAGTTGTCAAACTTGAATCTAATTTTTTAAACCACACTGCCATTTACTGGAAAAACACAAAATGATTAAGAACCTGTAGTCTAGAGCCAAATTCTGTGTCTCCTCCATTTTGGAATTCTCCAAAAATCCTAGCACCTCCATTTTTCTATAGATGTTATTTTGGTGGAGCTAATTTCTCTTTGTTTCAGTTTCTTCATTTGTAAAACAGAAATAATAATACCTACCTCATGCAGTTCTTAAATGGATTCGATATATTATTATAAAAGGGCTTGCAGTAGTGCCTGGCATATATTAAACTCTACATTAAGTTGTAGCTATTGTTAATATATCTTTAAGGATGTCTCTTATTCAAAAGATCTTTTTAAAACATAAACAGACTAGGGTCTTGAATAACAAGTATAATCACCAGTGATCAGTATTACCCACTTAAATTAGCTCTATGGAACAACAGTGATATATCAATGATATTAAATTTATAAGCCTCCAAACATGATTGACTATTCTTCTTTATTTTTATCTTGCTGCTTTTCCAATGCCTGGAATAGCTGAGATGTCATATTGCTTCCTTATTCTGATATTTACAGAAACAATCCCCATTAAAGAATGTACAAATACATTATCCAATCATTAAATATATTTGATATCTCTGATATCTACACTAACGATTTGCTTTTCAAGTTTTCATCTTACAAGCTTTCTCAATGAGAATGCAACACAAGATTAAAAGAGAAATCATTGAGAATACAATTTCTCTTTTTTTTTAAATAAAGAAAAGAGGCTTAATTGACTCACAGTTCCACACGACTGAGAGGCCTCAGGAAACTTACAATCATGATGGAAGGCACTTCTTCACAGGGCAGCAGGAGAAAGAATGAGAGTCGAGCAAAAAGAAAAGCCTTTTATAAAATCATCAGATCTCGTAAGAACTCACTCACTATCACAAGAACGGTAGGGGGAAACCCACCCTCATGATTTAATTATCTCCACCTGGTCTGGCCCTTCACATGTGGGGATTATTACAATTGAAGGTGAGATTTGGATGGGAACACAGAGCCAAACCAAATAAAATATTTTTAGATATACGAAAGGTTTGAATGAGAATGAAAATAGCGTATTTGTGTTTCCTTGACTTTAACCAAGTGCTGATTGTACTTCAGGAAGAGTCTCTAAAATTTTAAAAAGCCAACTTCAAAAAGAAGCTCAAATGGTTTCTACTCTGCCAAAATTGCTGGGTTTTAGATTATCCAAAATAAAACTTGCATTTTTGGCCGTGGAAGATTTGACTGAGGATTCATGCCTTAATTGCCTAAGGCAACATATTTGCTCCCTTGTAGGATCAGATAGCTGTACAAGATTTTAAAAAATATATTTTACTGAGGTTTTCTAGTTTTTCTCAGTGGAAAGAAATGGTCTGTAACAAGCTAGTCTTAACACTACCAGCAATGGACATTCTATCATAGGTGTTTGTTTTTTAAACTGAAAAAAAAAAAGAAAGAAAGTAAAATGATACAAAATTGAAATCGAGCTTTGTCATCTGTTAAGTTTGAAAAATTTTGTGGATTTCATAGTAAGTCTTCCAGTTTATTTGTTTAATCAGAATAAAATTACACTATTTTACATATCATATTTTATTATGTCTTGATTCTTTATTATAACATATATTCACATTTTATACTTATTTAGTGTATTCATCTTTTTCTTTATGGCCCTTTGAAATTTCATATTTTTTTTTATTTTTTTGAGTTGAGGGCTTGCTATGTTGCCCAACACTGATTTCAAACTACTGGAGTCAAACAATCCTCTTGCCACAGCCTCTTGAGTAGCTGAGACTAGAGGAGTGCACTACCATGCCTGGCTCCATATAAATATTATAGCTGTCAATTTTTTTGAAAATATTTTTTGCAACTTTACTTGGAATCACTTGAATGTACATATTGATTAAAATATAGGTGACTTTCTGAGAATACAATTTCTAAATAGAAAATGGGGGGATTATGAATAATTTTAGTATATTACCACATTCATAAAGAGAGTATCACTGACTAATATAATTATCTTAGAGTTTATTTATGACTAGGTCCATCCATTGAGAGAACTCAGGATAAAAGAAACATATTTTGCATAGCTTTTGCTTGTTGAATTATGGGTTTGTTTATTCCTTGTGCTGTCCATGCATTTATATGGCACATCATGTAAAGAACGTGGCGTCTGGAGTCAGGCAGCCTGGAAGTGAGTTTCAGTTCTGACCACTGGTTATGATGTTGTAAGGGGGGAAAAAAATCACCTCTTGTGGCTATCTTTTCATCTAAAAGTTACAGTAAAATTTCACACTACATAATAGTTAAGACCATGGTTTTAGAGTTAGAAAAACATGAGTTTTAATCCCAGCTGTGTTTCATCCCAGCTGTGTGACATTGGCCATATACTCAACCTGTCAATGCTTTAATTTCTCCATTTGTAAAGTGAGAAGAATACATAATACTTATATAACAACAATTTTAAATGAGAGCATAATTGTGAGACTTGAATGCAACACTGCATATAAAATTCTTAGCACATTATTGGGCAGACTAAAATATTTTTAAAAGTTAACTCTTTTTTTGGATTAAATTATGGCCTAAGGGATAGCACTGCATGCTATGGGACTCAAAAACAGTGCAGCACAATGCTAATTTGGCATTGATGTGATTACAACAGCATTCCAACAATATCACATATGTACACACAACATATATTTTATATTCCCAATTGATCTCAAGATCAAGCTGTAAAGCTAAAAAGTATATTTATAAGAAATACAGTGGCTCATTAATTCTTAACCTAGGGAATGTCCTAGTTCATTACTTAAAAACAAAAATAAAAGCACACAAGTAAGTTTACAAGGATTTTAAGTAGGGCAACCTCCACATCAATTTCTCTTAAAAAAAAAAGGTGGGTGGGGGCAGCCGCCTACATATCTACAGTATAGAAAGCATATGTCCTTTAACCACAGAGGCCTTCCCCTAACACTGTCTACTCAGAGAAGCCCCTCTACTGGTCGTCATAAAAGACCAGCCATTTAGAAATTAAGACCTTAGAAAATGATTTGTCAATCTTATCTTAATATGTATATAGTACTTATCTTCCATTTCTCTGTCTCAATTAACCTTCATTATTCACAGCCTTGCCTAACTACTTGATATTCTCAAGACCACATGTTCTTTGGACTTCTCCCCCCTCTACCTAGAATATTGTCCCCTCTTCACTGCCCATATGACGCATGACCTCCTATATATGAAACCGAACTTTTCCTTTTCCTTTACATTTCACCTCTTCCTGCTTGCTTTCCTTGGTTCCCACAGGGGAAATTAAGAACTTAATCATCTGTCTTTAATGCTACCTATATAGCTCAGCTACATTTCTTCTTGAATTTTGTTTTGTGTTTCTGCACGTCTTTGTTCCCTCGCCAGACTATAAACTAGGGGATCGGGGCTCTTGCCTATTTATTTTTGTATTTGTTTGTTTGCTTGTCTATTTTTTCTTTGAAGTATGTGGACTACTTACTTCATCAACATTATTGAAGTTGAATTTTCTCCTGCATGCATTTTAATACACAGCCACGTGTGGCATAATGACGTTTTGGTCAAACAAGAACCACGGGCCAGGCGCAGTGGCTCACACCTGTAATCCCAGCATTTTAGGAGGCTGAGACAGGCAGATCACAAGGTCAGGAGATCAACACCATCCTGGCCAAAATGGTGAAACCTCGTCTCTACCAAAAATACAAAAATTAGCTGGGCGTGGTGGTATGCGCCTGTTGTCCCAGCTACTCAGGAGGCTGAGGCAGCAGAATCACTTGAACCCAGGAGGCAGAGGTTGCAGTGAGTCGAGATTGCACCACTGCACTCCAGTCTGGTGACAGAGTGAGACTCAGACTCAAATAATAATAATAAATAATAAATAAATAAATAAAAGCTACCGCATGTATGACAGTGGCCCTACAAGACTGAAAAACTATCGCTTAGTGACGTAGTAGCTGTTCTAATGTAGTAGCATAATACATTACTCATGTGTTTGTGGTGTTACTGGTGTAAACAAACCTATTGTGCTGTCAATGGTATAAAAGCATAGCTCATACAATTATGCACAATACATGATACTTGATAATGCTGATAAATGACTATGTTAATGGTTTATGTATTTCCTGTATTATGCTTTTTAGTCATTATTTTAGCATGTACTCCTTCTAATTATAAAAAAAGCATCAAATGGCTTCAGGTAGTTCTTTCAGGAGGTATCCAGAAGAAGGCATTGTTACCATAGGCGATGATAGCTCCATGGGTGTCACTGCCCCTGCAGACCTTACAGTGGGACAAGATGTAGAGGCGGAAGACAGTGAGATTGATGACCCTGACCCTGTGTAGGCCTAGGCTTATGTGTGCATTTGTGTTTCAGTGTTTAGTAAGAAAAGTTTAAGAAGTAAACAATCATAAAGGCTTAAAAATAGAAGAAAATGTATAGGACAAGAATATAAAGAAAGAATTTTTATACAACTGTATGTGTGTTTTAAGCTAAGCATTATGACAGAAAAGTTTAAACATTCTTTAAAAATTCAAAAGTTCATAAGGTTAAAACGTTATAGTAAGCTCAAGCTAATTTACTTTTGGAGAAAGAAAAATATTTTTGTATTGAATAAATTTCAGGTAGCCTAAGTGAACAGTGTTTATAGAGCCTACAGTAGTGTATGGGAATGGCCTAGGTCTTCACACTCATTCACTCCTTACTCACTGACTCACCCAGAGCAACCCCTACTCTCCTGGAAGCTCCATTCATGGTAAGTGCTCTACACAGGTGTGCCATTTTTTACCTTTTATATTTTAACTGTACCTTTTCTATGTTTAGATATAAAAATTTTTATACTGCGTTACAATTGCCTACGGTGTTCAGTAAAGTAAACATGCACTACAGATTTGCTGCTTAGAAGCAATAGGCTATTCCACATAGCCTAGGTGCGTAGTAGGCTATACCACCTAGGTTTGTGTAAGTACACTCCATGATGTTCTCACAACGACCAAATCCCCTAGTGATGCATTTCTGAGAATGTAATAAACCGGAAAAATACAAATGATATCATATACCTAATTATAGTTTCTCTCTATGACATTTTAAAAATACATAATTGGATTTTTTGTTAAGTATAAAATAAGTATAGCAGAGTATAAAAGTATATGTTTCACTGACATCTTAAGAAATGGAATTTGAAGTAGGGTTTTTCTGGAACACTCTGTGCAGAGACCAGCTATCAACAACCAGCACTTATTCCCAACTTCAAAGTAAGCCCCCTTCCCCTTCGGCTGGAAGGTAGCAACATGAAGCAACCTCAGCTTTCCAGCTAGTATTCATAGTCTTCAAACATGGTCATTTTAGGCAAACTCTATATGGAGTACAAGTTCTTCAAAGGAACCAGAAGCATATCTAGGCTTAAAATATCACTCACCAAAAAGATAAAGATGCTTTGGCAAGGTTGTGTCATTTGATCGTTAGTTCTTTCATAGGTGCCATTAAGTACCTCTTTGGCCAAGCGTCAGGTTTAACAAACAATGTGTAATTCAAATCTCCAACGAGATTGGGCAGGAATGTGTGCTGACTAATCAGGGTATCAGCAAAATGCGAAAGCAAAGCACTTCGCCCGGCCGGGCACTGGGCTCCACCTGCCTATCACTAGCACAGTGATAGTGTGGGGCTGGTTCAAGCCAGAGCTGTTGTATATACAGCATTTGAAAATAAGAAGGAATGAGACTCAGTTTGCTACACCTGATGTGATCATTATGGTCTTTCTTCACAGAAAATTGACCAAATTTAACATAAATTAGAATAACAATTAAAAATGAACAGATAGCTAGATGCCAGTGAAAAACTTACAGCCTTCTGATGACCTTAAATAAAACATTCCTAGAGGGAAAGAAACCACTACCGAGCTTCTCCAATATGTCAGACTCAACACTAGGCCCTTTAAGTAAAGGCATCTGCTTTAATTTTCGCAATAATTCTAGTCATTTGTATTGTTATACCTACTTCACAGATCAGGAAAGTGAGGCTCAGAGAAGTTATACAATTTTTTTTCAATATCTCACGGTGAGAAAGTATCAAAGCCAACATTTGCACTCAACAAAATCTAATTTCCATTCCATAACAACAAACATGCCTCAACTTTACTCAAGGCCTCAATATTTCTTTGTCTTATACCCGCTCCCCCCCCCCAACTGCTTTTTATATTTTTTCTTTCTGTCTTCTGTATATACTTCTTTCTATGGCCTTTGCCCTTACACTTTCTAAAACCTTAAGAAAAATAATCATTCTTCATTACATATTTACCAAGATTTTATCCATAACTTTTAAAAACTTCAACCAGGTTCAGATAAATTCTAGATTCCTATTTTCTGATAAACGAACACTTTCTTATACAGGAAACTCAGTTTCCAAACTAAGCAAATCAACCATGTTTCAAATGGACTCAGAAAAAAATAAAAAGCACTGAACTTTGTGATGGCTGCTTCACTGGAAAGAGCAGTTAAAAGAAGCTCTCACGATTACCAATGGATGCAAATGTGTCTTTGTTATATTTTGCTTACATTCATGTATAAAAAGTTAAAACTCTATCTTGTACCCAGACAAAACTAGTTAGCTCTGGTTTTGTGCAGAAAGCAAATACTTCACTCAACTCTCAGAGGATGTTTTTTTCTGATTTTATTTTTCAGACAAATCAGCGATAGCAACTAGAGAACAAATTGGTGGCAAGGTTTTAAATTTCAGGAAACGTTTTCTAATTATATGTCAGTTATATGAGATCATTTAATTTCAGATATGTGCCAAGACTTGAAATTTCAAACTTTTGGATTTTAGATTAAAGATAAGCCACAAATGTTTGTAATTGGACTAAGTATTTCTAATAGCCAATCAGTCTCACTACCACCTCCTCACACCCCTCCACACGCAGCACTTCATTCAAGACTCCTATACCTGCTGTATTGTCTTTCTACCCAACCCCTGTTATCATCTGGCCAATGACATCATCAGTGGCAACCCATATGGTCCCAGAAAGCCAGTCTTTTGACCTCCAAGAGGCATCACCTCCATCCCCCATTCCATTACAGGTATCACTGATCACAGCCCTAAGCCAGCTAACTTATCTTCCAGAATGGCTCTTCTTCATAATTCTCAAATCCAGACTAATGACAACCTGCTACAATCATGACTATCTCGACTCAAGTATTCACACTATACCAATTCTTCCACCACTTCAATGCCTCTGATTTTGCTATCTCCAAACCTAAGAGTAGGTACCCATCTTTACTTTCTTTTATTTTTTTAAAATTTTACTTTAAGCTCTGGGATACATGTGCAGAATGTTCAGGTTTGTTACATAGGTATACATGTGCCATGATGGTTTACTGCACCTATCAACTGGTCATCTAGGTTTTAAGCCCTGCATGCATTAGGTGTTTGTCCTAATGCTCTCTCTCCCCTTGTCCCCCACCCCCCAACAGGTCCTGGTGTGTGATGTTCCCCTCCCTATATCCATGTGTTCTCATTGTTCAGCTCCCACTTATGAGTGAGAACATGCGGTGTTTGATTTTCTGTTCCTGTGTTAATTTGCTGAGAATGATGGCTTACAGCTTCATCCAGGTCCCTGCAAAGGATATTAACTCATTCTTTTTTATGGCTGCATAGTATTCCATGGTTCCATGGTATATATGTGCCACATTTTCTTTATCCACTCTATCAGTGATGGACATTTGGGTTGGTTCCAAGTCTTTGCTATTATAAATAGTGCTGCAATAAACATACATGTACACATGTCTTTATAGTAGAATGATTTATAATCCTTCGGGTATATACCCAGTAATGGGATTGCCGGGTCAAATAGTATTTCTGGTTCTACATCCTTGAGGAATCACCACACTGTCTTCCACAATGGTTGAACTAATTTATCAACAGTGTAAAGTTGTTCCTATTTCTCCGCAGCCTCGCCAGCATCTGTTGTTTCCTGACTTTTTAAGAATCGCCATTCTAACTGGCATGAGATGTATCTCATTGTGGTTTTTATTTGCATTTCTCTAATGACCAGTGATGATGAGCTTTTATATCATATGTTGTTGGCCACATAAATGTCTTCTTTTGAGAAGTGTCTTTTCAGATCCTTTGCCCACTCTTTTATGGGGTTGTTTGTTTTGTTTTTTGGTTTTTTTTTCTTGTAAATTTCTTTAAGTTCCCTTTAGGATGGGAGAAAATTTTTGCAAGCTACCTCTCTGAAAAGGTCTAATATCCTATCTTTACTTTCTTCAATTCAACCTGGATTCTAGAGCAATTACTTTTTTCACTGGCTTGCCACTTTCTCCAACTCTCTTGCCCTGCTCCCATTCACAGATGCTTGTGAGACCCCCACTGCCAATCTCAAGGCTCCCAGGAACAGCCTGGAAAATAATCACACAATGTCCTCTCAGGAGAGTTTTTCTCCTTATCCATGGGGGTAGGGTACTTATCTGAACCAGGCCTTTAGTTACCACCCTTTCCTCTCCCAGGAAGTTCTTCTTTTCTCTAGAAATGTTCCCCCAACGTTGTTTAACTTTCTAGAACTTACTAGCTAACCATCTTCTCCTCTCCCACATTTTATTTATTTATTTGATAAATATTTATTGAACACCTACTATTTGCCAGATCCTAATCTAAGCACATGGCCTCAAATCCTAATCACAAAGAAAAAGAAACTCATTACAGAGATAATTCTTCACATTTTTTGCCATGTAAGATATACAAACTACCCATCTTTTCTTTCTTTCTTCTAGAGGAAAGTATTCGCACCCCCACCCTACTGAAGATGCTTCTATCTTTCCACTAGTGCTTGACTTTGCAATTTCTTCCAGACTGCTCTCTCCTTTACTCTCAACCTCTTGCTTCCCACTGGTTCCATTTAACAAGCATGAAAACATTCTCAATTTCTCTCAGTACAAACAAAAAAACCTCTCTGGCTGTACTTTCCATTCCAGTGACTATCTTTTCTTTTTAATCCACTTTCTCACCTCCCATTTACTTCTCAGCCTTGTGTGCTTCCCTTCCCACCACTCTATTATGTCATTATACACCAAGATATCCAGGGCTCTCTTGTTGCTTTAGCCAATAGACTAAATAAATAAATAAATAAATAAATAAATGCTCTTTAGTTTACTTTGCCTTTCTGAAATGTGTGACACTCTTGACCATTCTCTCTCCCTTGATGTCAGAGCCACCTGGTACTTTGGTTTTCTTTTTATCCTCTTAGATATCTTCTTGGTGGGTTCCTTATTCTTTCTTCCCTTTGTCTTCAGGTTTAAGTCCACATCCACTAACCTGCCAAACCAGCCCTTCAAGTTTTACCTTTTCCTTTTCCCAGGGGCTCCTGATCTCTTTATTATAACACATAAAGTTTCACTGTTCCTTCTTCCCAGTACCTTCCCTTTCTACTATTGTCTGGCAATGCCTATTCAGTCACAGACATTGCCTTCTCTAAGCCTCCTCCCCATCCAGTCACTAATCACACTGCACTGAAATTGCCTGTGTCCCCACTGGACGGTGAACTTCTTAAAAGCAAGGGTTATGAGGCATGTACCATTTCATCTTCAACATAGGATCTGAAACAGATGTTCAACTTCTTTAAATTTATTTAATTCATGAATTCTGGACATTTGTGTCTTTTTCTTGTACCTAACTCTGACTTTCCTTGATACTCTATTCTCCCATAACATTTCTCAAAGATGTAGGTTACATATTTGATGCTCAGACATTAAAAAATTGCTCTCTCAGGTTTAGTGTTAGACGTACACATTATTAACTTCAAAATATTTCAGTTGACCATGATATTATGAATCAATAACATGAAGTCAACCTACACTAGAGTTCACTGTTGTTATAATAAATTCTAGTTGAACTAAAATATTGTCTAAGGTTTAAAGAATTAAGTCACATATAACAACATGCCACAAAGTCTACCATTAAAATAGTTAAGGTACTACACATGAATAAATAGATAGACCAATGGAGAAAAACCAAAAATTCTCAAAATATATGTGGACACTGTTGGTTTCCTATTGCTGCTCTAACAAATTACCACAAACCTAGTGGCTTACACCAACACAAATGTATTATCATACAGCTCTGTAGATCAAGAAGTCCAACACACATCTCACTGGACCAAATGAAGGTCTAGCCACGGCTGCATCTCTTCCTGGAGGCTCTACGGAAGGACACATTTCCTTGTCCTTTCCAGCCTCTGGAGGCTGCTATATTCCTTGGCTCATGGATCTCTTTCTCCATCTTTAAGCCAGCAACACAGCATCTCCTTGACCCTTATTCCATCATCACATCTTTCTCTGACTATAGCCAGAAAGGGTTCTCCTCTTTTAAGAATTCCTGTGATATGATTGGGCACATCCAGATAATTGAGGATAGTCTTTTATTATATATATAATCACAAATCACTGGGAAAAAAATGATTTATTAATAACTGATGTTGGATCAACTAAAGAGCCATTTGGAAAAAGCTAAATTATATTTATATCTCACACTATTCACAAGAATAAACTCCTTACCTTAGAGCTGTAAGTGTAAAAAAGTGAAATCATATATATACATACCTAAAAAATGAGAAAACATAAAAAAATAAACACATTTGACTTTAGATAAAACGTGAAAATGTAATTGACAAATTAAGTCTATATTTTCAGGGTTTTTTTTTTTTTTTTTTTTTTGCAGTTTTCATTAAGAAGAAAAAGGGGCTAATATACCTGAGATTAAATGAGAAAAATAACTGTAGTCATGTGTCCCTTAATGCTTAATGACAGCGGTATATTCTAAGAAACGCATCATAAGGTGATTTCATCATTGTGTGAACATCATAGGGTATACTTGTGCAAACCTATGGTATGGCCTACTTCACAGCTAGGCTGTATGGTATAGCCTATTGCTCCTGGGCTACAAACCTGTAGGGCATGTTATTATGCTGAATACTGTAGGCAATTGTAACAGGATGGTAAGTATTTGTGTGTCTAAACAGATCTTCACATAGAAAAGGTAATGTGTTTTACTGTAACTTTACATCGCTAAGTGCTAGGAATTTTTCAGCTCCATTATAATCTTATGAAATCACTTTCATTTATATAGTCCATCACTGACCAAAACATTGCTATGTGGCACACAACTAAATAAAAAATAGAAAAGAATATTACAATTTTTAGTAAATGGGCAAAAGAAATGGACAGATGGTTCATGGAAAAATAAAAGCAAAAATCCCTGTACATACGGGGAAAAAGTACCTATCTAGTAATCAGGAAATTGCTAATACCACTATACTATGATACTCTCACCTATTAGATTACAAATATTGAGAAACTTGATAATAGACTCAGTGATGAGGCATTAGAATTACTAACACTCAAATATATGCAACAGGAGATACAAAATGATACAAACCCTACGGAGGGGATTTTTGTAATAGTTTAAGAAAATTATATATACATATACCCATTAGCCAAGTAATACCATTTTTGGGAGTCTACCTTGAACTTTACAAATCTGAAACACTTATGTATAAGTTCATTTATTCAGGATCATTATGAGAGTAGTGTGGTTTGAATAAATTATCATACATACAGGAGCAAAGTTGTATGCAGCCATATGAAAGAAAAGGGAGAGTCTCTAAGAGAGATAATGGAGCATTTTTAGGAAGACATTATTAATTATATTTAGTAGGCTTCATTTCATGTGAGACTGAAAGGGAAATAAAAATTTTATATTTATTAAATGCAAGCATATGCCTATATGTACATATAAAGTTTGCTTCATTTTGTTAAAGGAAGCACAGGTAGCATACATAGAAATTAATGAAAATGGTTAACTATAGGATGTAGATAGGAACCTGATAGAGAAAATAAGGAATGAAATAAAATCTTTTTAAAGTATTCCTTTTGATATACTTTTTAATGTAGTATAATTTGGACTTTTTAACTATTTATATGATTTATATATTAAAACATTTATATTAAATCAAAAAGAAAAACTCTAAAACAATACAAATGAAAAGAAATGAGCCTATCTGTATATAGCATTGTTAACATTAATGCAGAGAAAAGAATTATAGGAAACTTTTGAACATAGTACCCTGCAGGTCTCTAGGGGAAAATATTCTGAGCACAATAATAATTGCAAAGAAGTCCTAAACTTGACTCTGTCTATTTAGCGATAGTGGTGCTATTGGTATTGTGATTTTTAAAAAAATTATAGTTGCAGCATAGTATAGAATAAAGGAAATAAGTAAATATCTTAATATTATTAGAAATCTTGATTTCCAGTGTTAAGAGAAAGAAGATTCAAAGAAGTTTAGAAGTAAAATTGTATTGTTAAATTTTAATTGAAAATAGCAATATAAGCTCATATTTTTTGAAAAGTAGATCTCTTGGCTCCATCCACAGAAAGATCCTGGAAGCAGTGACACATCAGTGGCAATGAGTATCCCTAGCACCCAGATTTTTGTTTGTAATTGTTATCTGCATTAGTTCAAGTCCACTGTGAAGCAGACACCGAAACTGGATTCCATGTGCAAGAGGTTTGTTAGGAGAAGGAGCAGAAGAAGGTAGAGAGAGTCCTCAGATGAAGGTGCAAACCTGACATCTGTGGAAGGAGGAAGGAAGAGAAGAAAAGAGGGTAGGGAGAAAGTGTGTCAGGCTGCTGCACATTTCTGAGAAAAGTTCAGCTGGGCCAACTGAAAGCCCGGATGTAGAAGTCCTGCATCTTTCCAGAATGATCCTCTCTTTATAGCCTCGCTATGCTCGGTTATGGCTGCATGCAACCATAGGCTCTGCATGAGTTTGATGGTGGATACAGAAAAGCAGCTTCTGGTGCTGTCAGTCAATTATGCTTTCCACAGAAGAAGATCTGAATGATCCATTTCCATGGCTATTACACCACTCCTTGAAATAAACCAAGGTTCCCTGGAGAAATAACTCATTGCAGGTCTGCACAGGGAAGGTATGAAGGAAGCCTTTTACTTAACTCTGGACTTCTTTCTTTCACCATATATAAAATTAACTCAAGATGGTTTAAACACTTAGCTGTAAGATCTGAAACACTAAAACACCCTAGAAGAAAACCTAGTAAATACCATTCTGGACATCAGTCTTGGCAAATAATTTATGACTAAGTCCCCAAAAACAATTGCAACAAAACAAAAATTGTCAAGTGAGACTTAATTAAATTAAAGAGCTTTTGTACAGCAAAGAAACTATCAACAAGGTGAACAGACAACCTACAGAATGGGAGAAAATATTCACAAACTATGCATCCAATAAAGATCTAGTATCCAAAATCTAGAAGTAACTTAATTCAACAAACAAAAATCAAATAACCCCATTAAAAAATAAGGAAAGGACAGGAACAGACACTTCTCAAAAGAAGGCATACACGCACCAACAAACATATTTTAAAATGCTCATTATTACTAATCATTCAAGAAATGCAAATCAAAACCACATGAGATACCATCTCACACCAGCAAGAATGGCTATTATTAAAAGGTCAAGAAACAACAAATACTGGCGAAGTTGCAGAGAAAAGGGAACATTTATGCACTGTGGGTGGGAATGTAAATTAACTCAGTCACTGCAGCAATCAGTGTGGAGATTTCTCAAAAAACTTAAAACAACTACCATTAGACCCAGCAATCCCATGACTGAGTATATACCCAAAGGAAAATAAGTCATTCTACCAAAAAGGCACGCACACATATGTTCATCGCAGCACTATTCACAATAGCAAAGACATGGAATCAACCAAGATGCCCATCAATGGTGGACTGAATAAAGAAAATGTGGTCATATACACCATGGAATACTATGCACCCATAAAAAAGAATGAAATCATGTCCTTTGCAGCCACATGAATGCAGCTGGAGGCCATTATCCTAAGCTAACTAAGGTAGGAACAGAAAACCTAATACCACATGTTCTCATTCATAAGTGGGAGTTAAACATAGAAAACACATGGACACAAAGCTGGGAACAATAGCCACTGGTGACCGTTTGAGAGAGGAGGGTGGAGTGGAGGCATGGGTTGGAAGGATTCTTATGCAGTACTAGGCTCACTACGTGGGTAATGAGATCATTACTATGCATCAGCAGCATGTAATTTGCTCATGTGACAAACTTGCACATGTACCCCTCAACCTAAAAGTAGAAAGAAAAAAAATAGGTATACTTTTTTAGAAAACCAAATAAAGTATGTCAATTTATATAATATTTTCAATATTTAAATAAAAATCAGGCTGTGTGCCATGCCTCATGCCTGTAATCCCAGTAATTTGGGAGCCTGAGGAAGGCAGATTACCTGAGGTCGGGAGTTCGAGACCAGCCTGATCAATATGGAGAGACTCTGTCTCTACTAGAAATACAAAATTAGCCTGGTGTGGTGGCACATGCCTGTAATCCCAGCTACTCGGGTGGCTGAGGCAGGAGAATCGCTTGAACACTGGAGGCAGAGGTTGCAGTGAGCCAAGATCATGCCATTGCACTCCAGCCTGGGCAACAAGAGTGAAACTCCATTTCAAAAAAAAATAAAATTAATTAATTAATTAATTAATTAAAAATCTTCACTGTCTCAAATATTATGATTCTATGAGATAAATACATAATCTCCAAGGAGAGAAACTTGTTGTTCTAAACCTCAGCCCCATTGCTAAATTTCAGCTTGGGCAACTTGTCTAAACTGCTTCACCCAGACTCCTCCCACTTAAATAAGGGCAAGATGAGGGCCTGTGTGGAAGGATGATCACTAGGATCACCTTAAAACATTATTCCCTGGCATAAGTTTGCTTTTATGGTGTTGACGTAATTGATATCACAAACCTACAGACTACTGCAGCAATCTGAATTGTAGAAGTTTCTAGTTTACAAACCACTTTAAAAATGTAAATTTATACAGTGAAAAACAAGTGATTTTGAATTGACATCACCTCTTACTATGAGAATTATAAGTTTAAATCACTAAATGAATGAGTAATTTTGTTTTTAGGATTTGAGAAGAAGTCGTTTTCAGTATGGACTTTGCGTTCATGACAAAATGTCTATTAGATTTACGAGCTAAGCTTTTTGTCATCGTATTTCTGGATGATTTCTTTGCTCAGGTCAATTTTGAGGCGTAAAGGGAGGAATGGCCTTTATCAAAGTCACCTTGTTTAACAGAATCTGGCAGTACCAGCTTCTCTGAAGGTGTCAAGATGAGGTCAGCTCCAAAGATAATAACATAACATGAAATTCAGGCAGAATTCATTTTGGTTTGTGTTTGTCTCCTTTCTGAAGTCTCCTAATTATGAGCTGAGTTTTAAACAAGAAATGTTTTTAAAAACATTTTTTTAATAACGCCCACTAATAACCTGCTCAGAGATTTTAGGAGGGCATATAGGGCATTAACTCCTATGAATTAGTAGTAATTAGCAGAGTAGTTCTTATACATATTCCTGTACAGATTAACAATAAATTGTAAGACTGCTTGCTAAATTGGTTAGTAAGGTCGGTGTGAACCACACCAAATAAATCATCAACTATTATTAAAGCACTGCTAAGTTTAAGGAACATATGGAGAAATCAAAGATGTAAAACATCTCTCTCTAAGCTTCATACTCAATCTGTCATCTATTTTCTAGACACTTATTTATAAAACACTATACTGCATATAGCCGTAAATCAGGATAGACCCTGACACCTGGGTATTTATAGTCTTGTCAAAGGGATAAGGCCAATTACTAAGTAGCTATAAAGCTGAGATAGCTAAGGTAAATGCTTGAGAAAGATACTAAAAATATACGTTATGGGAGTTTGAGGAAGTTAAGAGGAGAGAGAATTTCACATGGATGGAAGCCCAAACTCAACATGTACCAAACTATGCTGATCTCCTTCCTCCCTCATGCATTTATTTACGGCTATCTTCAAGGAAATTATAGTACTACATATACGCCAGGCACTGGACTATGTTGATGATAGAATGATGAATAAAATACAATCCCTGCACTTCAGAAACTTTCTCTCTCATCCTCAACCCTTCTCCTCACCCCACAGGGTGTCCTATGTCAACTCATGACACTTCCATACTCCACTCCCATCAAGCAGACAACTACCAAATCATCTTTAATTCCTTCTCTTCTGTCTTCATTTGAACCAAAAACCCAGTCAATCAGTTCTACCTGTCTTATTCTTTGTTTGTTTGTTTGTTTGCGATGGAATGTCACTCTTGTCGCCCAGGCTGGAGTGCAGTGGCGTGATCTCGACTCACTGCAACCTCCACCACCCGAGTTCAGGCCATTCTCCTGCCCCAGCTTCCCAAGCAGCTGGGATTACAGGCACCTGTCACCACGCCCAGCTAATTCTTTGTGTTTTTAGTGGAGACAGGGTTTCACCATGTTGGTCAGGCTGGTGTTGTACTCCTGACCTTAGTGATCCACCCTCTTCAGCCTCCCAAAGTGCTGGGATTACAGGTGTGAGCCACCGCAGGGATTACGGGCGTGAGCCACCGCACTGGCCCTGTCTTATTCTTTAATCCACATTGTTACACGCTATGCTTTAGCTATTTGTTACTACTTTATTACGATTTGACTGTCTCTCAGGATGGGCTCTCTACCCTGTCCCAGCCACCATCCACACTACCAGTAAAGCACAGACCTGATGCTGTCATGGTCTTGGCTCAGAAATAGTCCTTTGTTTGTTACAAAGTGATGTATGACTCATTAGTGTGGATATCCAGACTCTTGTAATCAGATATCAACCTCAACTCCCAGACTTATTTCTATATCTCCTGTCTTCTACACAACAAAGACTCTAGTCACATCTGCCTTTTCTGGAATACACCCTCCACTTTCATTTCCTGATCCCAGAGTTCATTCTGCATGAATTATCTTATCTTCCTCCAAAATTGTATTTAATCTTCCAAGTTCAGCTTCTCTTAAGCCTTTCCAAATGTCTCCATCATAATTATTATATATGCCTTATTTTGAATATTTATGTCTTTTGATTATTACATTTCTACCAGGCATTCTATTTTGTTTATATAATGATATTATACGTTTTGCAAAGCACTTTCACCAACTCCTAATACACACACTTTTAACCAACTCCACACACAACTTCGATGTGAGTGTAGGAAGCCAGTTGAGGAAACAAATGCAGACAGCTTAGGGGTCATACCCCAGTTTCACAGTCCTTTAGCTCTCCGCCAGTGCTGTGCTCATGCTCAAATATGGAACTTATATTTCAGATCAGTCTTATTGTCCTGCTTTCCTTATTTCACTCTGGGTTCCTCAATGGCAGGAGCCCAAACCTCACTTACTTCCTGGGACACAGTACATCTCAATGCAGATTTATTGAATTAATGAAGCTCCTGCTTAAATTCCTTCTCCACATCTGCCTCTCTTTTTAGCTGAGGTCACTTCATCCCTTTGAATGAATTTAAATAAACAGAGGCACTCAGCCTTGAATCAAACCTGCCTATCTCATACATTGTGTCTCCGCTTAAGGAACGGTGTGCTTTCAGCCTGCTTCTGACACAGAGTCTCAAAGTGATAACTCAGTTCTAACAAACAATCTTCACTTTTATTCCCTGGATCTAAAAGTCTTTAAAATCTCACAGTGCAGGACAAACACGTGATTCTACCAAGAACGTTTACCCCACAATAAAAGACCATTAACTCAAATACCATGATCTATAATAATCTATTTAACTTGGAAACTATGGTGATGAAGGATTCAAAGTGTTAACTGCTAATTCCAAATGCCAAATATGATCTCTGTTAAACTATACTTTCAATTAGAAAAAAAATTAGGATTTCAGTACTAATCACAATTTTGACACTATGAGTCCTGAATATTTACCTACAAATTATTGAAAAGTAGAAGGAAAGAGGAATGTGCAACTCAAGTTCGACATGAATTAGTAAAGATTCCATAGCCTTCAGTAATAGCTGAGGTTTGTTTTTTTTTTTTTAATCTATTTTGTCCACAGTGTCTCTGGCTCAATCGTTATCAGTGTTATTTCACTATCTTCTTATAGAGAAATGTGGTATCTCAGGATGCATGAGACAAAAGGCACTGACACTAAAATTCTCACATTATCAGAACCCGCTTCCCCACTCATTCTGCTGTGTGGTGCTACAATCCAGCTTTGGAGCATGAACTCTCACACTCCCACTTTATTCCTTCCTTTGAAATTAAAGAAATGCAACTCATCAAACATTTGGCAGCTTCCTATCTAACCCTCATATTTCAGTGTCTCCTTTGATGTTGTAAGAGAAGCAGATGCCTCTACATGGGAAAGCCAGATAGGGAGCCGCACATTTTTACTTTTACTTTAACTATCTCTCAATGTGATCACCTTACCTGGATTATAGGATCTTTCTAAATGAGAAAGACTCTATTGTCACAAAGTAATGTCTGAAATGAATGATTAAAGGAAGGTACCCACATTATGTGAAGGGAATTAAATCTAAATCTTAAATATCTATGATAAAATTATTCTGTAATGAATTAGGAGTTTCAAGTAAAACATGCAAAGGAAATTTTTGTTCTATTTCAATTTATCAGGACTATTATCTTCAGTTCCAGGCATTATATTTAAGAAGAAACTGATCAAATCGAAATATAACCAGAAGAAAATCACCAGGTTGGTGAAGAAATATGAAACCATATGAAATAGAGAAGTGTTGAAGTAACTGGGGAGGTTTATGTTGGAAAAAATGAATATTCAGGAGAGAGAAGATGATTATGTTAAAATGTCACTCAAAAAGGAAGATTATATTTGTCTAATACTTAAACTTTACCCATTGGATTTAAAATAAACTCAATGGATAAAAGTTCTAAGTAAAAAAACACTAAGTATAAAAAATATTATTTAAAGCTGACAAATTAAATGTTGGATTTCTCTGAAAAAGGAAGGGTTGTTGTAGAAGGTAATTCCCCATTACTACAGAGGTTCAAAGAAGGTTTACAATAACCCAGTGGCCAGTTCTGTAAAATGGATTCCAACATTGGATGACTGAGAAGGCCAGATGGCTACTGGGCTTATTTGCAACTAGTGACTCTATTGTTGCCCTTGTTCTGATTATAAAGACAGAGTTATTAGAAAAGTGAGCAGCAGCTTCCAAACAATGCATTTCAAGCATAGAAATAAATAAATTACTGTTGCTACAATTATAAAATGACATTCATTTTCCCATTCTCTTTAAACAGATGATTTCAACTGATTTTACTGTCATCTTAAAGGGTCAAAGGAAAATGTTAAGTAGACAAATGGTTAGGAATACAATAGTACACAATTATGTTTGAATTTAACTCCAGTTTTGTCAATGCTTTATGAAACTGAACTAAAAGAGGTCCTGGAAATGAGGATGTCATCCAGTGAGTTTTTACAGAGCAAGTTGAAAAAGCACATGGGAGGACAGTTGAAGAGTTTTAGGTCGATATAAGAAAAGAGAAAAGAAAACAAGTTTGAATGTACACCCAACTACGAAGCAAAAAGTGGTATTGGAGAAGCAATTTTAACTTTTTTCTTATTTGTTCATAATATTTGAAATTTGTCCCAATGACTTTGCATTATTCTTTGAAGGTACATTAAAATAATTTTTAAGTAAAGCTAACAGATGACCTATACATCTTCAGTACTCAATAAATATGAATGAGGCTTATTATAAAAGTACAAGATATTCAAAATATATTCATACCCTTTTGAACAGAATTATACCTTACATATGACTTAATTTTGGATTATACTGTGAATAAAATGTCGATTAAGTATACATACACACCAAAGAAATGAAAAAGGGAAAGTAATGTACTATTTCTGTCTTCATGAAGCTTACAGTGAAAAAGAACTGAAAAGAAATACATCTATGAAATAACTAAAGGGCATATTTGCCAAGCAACATAGTAACAGAGTGAGATTCTGTAGATAATATTATAAACTATGCACATAAATGTTTTTTAAAAATCCTGAATAAAGACAGGGTTAAAATTAGGTGAGGTTACACACAAAAAAATTTTCTAAATGAGGTAGGGATGTTATTGCAAGTTTTAAAAAAATAAACTAATAACAAAGTAAGATTAATTATAAATTGTATGACTCCTCCTCTACCATTCTCATTATTAAATCATATCATTGATTTTTAAAAAAAAATTCATTTCCTCCATCTCCATTTCCAAGTCATTTGGTTTTGATTTGCTAATGACTGCTGTAGTTTAGCTATGAGGAGAGTTTTGTGTTATTTGGTCTTAGGCACCCAGATGATGGATTAGTGGTTCTTAGGCACACTGTTTTAAAATGTCTTGTCAAAAATACACTTTTCTCAAACTTGCATTTGAAACAAAGGAGGCCACAACAGGACAGCTGCCACTGCAGCTACGTGGTAGACTATTCTAATTTCTATATCTATGATGTAAAGATATTTTTGATGACAGAATAGGCAACCGCATGCATTAATAATGACCCTTACACTTTTATTACTTTTTTTACTTTTATTGCTTTTTAATAAAAGATAATCCTTTGTCTATTTTTTTATAGACACTCATACCTATTTCAAGGCTCAATTGCCCATTTCTGTGAAATCAAAGATCTAAGCATTCACTAAATTATAGCTACTGTAGATTTCATTTTCACTTTTACCACAGGCAGAGGGAAAAGGAAAGGGAAAGAGAAAAGAAGGGTTAAATGCATGCACGATGCTTCTTTTCACGTCTGTGGTAAAGAACGTATTGGATGGCTTAATTTTTGTGTGTTTTAAACCACATTTGCCTTTTCTCACTGTGATGTGGTTGGAGCAAACCATAGGTGTAGACCTGGATTCTAATTATGATGTGCCTATTATGCATCTAGCACAGTGCTAAACACTTTCACACACACACACACACACACACACACTCCACACTTAAGCCTCCAAACAATCCTATAAGGAAGACAGTTTAGCCCCATATTTGAAGTTAAAAGAGGTATGTTTAGAGAATTTAAATAATGAGCTTATTGCCAGAAATTATAGCCTCACCAACATTTTGAACACATTTCTTCTAAGTCCCACATGCATGCAACTGAGGGTCTGGCAGCCCTGCAGGTTTTGTGAACACTAGGTGGGGACGTCGTGCTCAGGAGTGTGGAGATGGCCATTCTCCTCAGCAGTAGCTTCCCACCCCTGGGGCCTCTTCCAATACACTGGGCCTCTAATAGCCTCTGCACTTCAGAAAGCAAATGTTCAGCTGCTCTGCCCCACACACTCAGCCACATACGCACCCTTCCTCTGAATTGTGCCTCAGTGCCTTGGGGTCCCCATCCCCGTTCCAATGAATGCTATGTCATTGTCTGAAAGGCTTGCACACTTTCAGAGCAGCATTCTGGCAGGAGTGGCACAAGCTTGTGACTCTTAACCCACCCACCAGAATCTATCCCAGTGTCCCAACCCTACTTCCCGGAATTTCAAATCTGAGACAGAAGATTCAAGTCTTTGGCTCTACTGTCCCTCCCAATTCCTCCCCTAGTCTTAAGAAGGGCTCCCCTCTGCCTTTCAGAAAGCAATTGACTTAGTGACTCATCCAACTTACTCTGTGGTTCTTAGTAAAAACATCTGCCCTCTGGTGTTCTAAGCTTGGCTTTCAAGATTTTAAAGAAAATGATCATTTCCTCACTCAACAAAGTCAGAATTTTACAAATCAAAAGCGCTTGTTTTTAGACTATGATTTTCTAAAGAGCTAAAAACATTGTACTTATTTTAAAACTGAAAGGAATTTCTCTTTTTGTCTAGGGTTTTCTGAAAGAATGAATACTGCACTTTCAGTGGGGGGAGAGGCACAGGATAATCAAGGGACAAAAAGCATAGCTACAGGAAATAAGGACATTGGGTGGATATTATCAAAAATTGTATCCTGATATTCTGGAATTTCCTTGTCCATTTTTAAAAGCATAATTTAAAATGTTTAATAAAAATTCAAATTTATTAAATATAGTTTTTATTTTTTATTTGGTATGACTTAAAAATCATAAAAGTGTTCAAGAAAATGTAAAGTAATAACTCCATGACATTATCTCACAGCCCTTGAAACAGCATCTAAGGGAGCCACATAGAAATGATTGCCTTAAGGAGTGTGAAGATACAATAGACCGCAAAATACCTCAAACTGGGTCATCTGAAGCTTTAGATGTTTCTTTTTTTTCATGTAATTTTCATTTCTCAGAAAATTTATGAATCAGATAAGTCACAAACTTTAGGCTTTTGGCAATTATTATACAGACACAAAATTTATTTTACAAAATGGTAATTTTTCTATCAATATGTTCAGTAGCATAACTATTGAAGATATGTATTTCAGTTTTTTTAAAAAAACCTATTTAAAAACATTTATATTGTTCTAAAATTGACTGTGGTGATGTTCAAACTATCATTCTTTCCTGCATTTTCTGTTTGTGAATATGATCTGTGAAACAGGCACTATTTAATTCAACCATATTTATTGATACTTGCTTTGTGTAAAATATTTTTCCAGAAGCTGGAATTGTAGTTGTAAATGAAACAGAAAACAAAATTCTTGACCACAGGTAGTGAGGGATGACAGTGAACAAATAAATAAGTAAAGCATGCCACATGTTAGAGGGCCATTACAGTTACTAGACCTGGCCAACTGGGTTCCTGCTCTGGACTCTCCATTTTAGAAACACCTGTTCTGTCACTGGCCATGCACGTCCTGTCTGGGCAAGTAGTCTGCAGAATCAAAGGTATGTGCCCATGTGGAGGCCCAAAGACTGGGGTTTCTGCAGGCATCTATCTCTGTAATACGATCCGAGGAAACTGAGGTAAGAAGCACTAGAGGCTTAGGTTTTCCTTTGTATGCTAGCCTCAAGCCCTGTAAATATCAGAATGTGAACTTCTGGGTTTTTTTAATTGAATGGACATTTTATATCTCTGTAGGGCTAGAAATTAACTTTTTTTTTCTTTTTCTTTTTTTCTTTTTTTTTTTTTTGAGATGAAGTTTCACTCTTATTGCCCAGACTGAAGTGCAATGGGGTGATCTTGGCTCACTGTAATCTCTGCCTCCTGTGTTCAAGTGATTCTCCTGTCTCAGCCTCCCAAGTAGCTGGGATTATAAGCATGTGTCACCATGCCCACCTAATTTTTGTAGTTTTAGTAGAGACGGGGTTTCACCATGTTGACTAGGCTGGTCTCGAACTCCTGACCTCAGGTGATCTACCTGCCTACCTCCCGAAGTGCTGGGATTGCAGGCGTGAGCCACCGTGCCTGGCCCCTAGAAATTAACTTATAGAAAAATCATAGTAGTGAAAATAATTAGTGTTATTTAAAGTGCAAATGAATTTTATCTGGTAGAGTTCCAATTGATTCCTCTCTTGTAGAAAAGACCACCCCAAACATTTTATTGCCCTAGAGAATATGTACTAGTTTTGCATCCATTACTTATTTCATTTTGGCCCTACTAACTGTATGTATATACGTATGTCTATACATACAAACACACATTTACACATATATTCAGATTTTTGAGATTCCCTTTTGAACTGCTCAGAACATCTTATTGATTAATAAGATCTTGTTAATTAACTAGCATACCCCATTAATTAGTGCACTTAATGAATCTTTGATACAGGTTTATTTTTATTTGCATCCAAGCCATAATGAAATTTGTTTTTTTTTTTTTAATTTTTGAACTTTATAAATTAGGAAGGGTTTAAAATTTAAAATAGAATGGAAGGTGACGGTTTCACTGGTAAGGTGATATTTGGACAAAGGCTGAAGAAGATAAGAGAGGAACCTAGGATGAGACTGTTCCAAGGGGAGAGAGAAAATCAAGTCCTAAGAGAGAAGATAGGAATCATGGAGGAAAAAAACTAATTCCCTTCTACCTCTCACAACCTAAGAAAGATCTGTATACAATTTGGGGTTTGAAAGCAGATCGGACACAGCAAATAAACATTGTATGGGTGTGGCTGTAGACATTTGGAGTGATCTAATTCAAAAGTACAATACGTAAATGTCTGTGGAGACACTGCCAGAGAAATCACTGACCTTGGAGGAAGGGGTAAAAGGATTCCCTAATGAGATAACGATGGCCATGTGGCAAAATTTGCAAACAATGGGCAATTTAATGATGCTGCAATGTGGATATCTCCTGCCTGGTTATTTTGAATCGCAGTTAAAAAAACAATAATTTATTTTAACAATTTTGTCTAAGTCATGAAAACAAGAAAATCAAAAAATTAGTAGTCTTAACAGGTCACCTATTTGAATAATCATGTCTACTAGCCAGCAGAGATGCTATAATTTTCTTTCTAGTAGAGCTTTATCTTTAATTTTACACTAAAATAATCTTGCAATGTAGTTAAAGAGAATATTCGAAATTAAGAAACATGAACCTGGTCCCTAAATCATCAAAACCAAGATAGTCAGAGTGTTAGTCCATTTTCTGTTGCTGTAACATAATACCACAGACTGGCAAATAACGAAAAATTAAGGTTTATTTGGTTCATAGCTCTGAAGGCTGGGAAGTGCAAGCGTGGCACTGGCATCTGACAGAAGGCAGAAGTGAGAGCATGGGACAGAGTGGAAATAGAGCCAAACTCATCCTTTTTACCAGGCACTTACTCCCTTGTTAATGGCAGTAATTCAGTTACGAAGGCAGAGGCCTCATGGCCTAACCACCTCTTATACGTCCCAACGCTGAACACTGCTGTACTGGAGACTGACACAGTTTGGAGATTTGTCCCCACCCAAATCTCATATTAAAACGTTATCCCCAATTTGGGAAGTGGGGCTTGGTAGGGAGCATTTGGGTCATGAGGAAAGATCCCCATAGCTTGATGCTGTCCTCCCAGTAGTAAGAGAGCTCTCAAGAGATCCAGTTGTTTAAAGTGTATGGCACCTGCCCCCGATCCCACTCCTGCTTTATGCCATGTGATGTGCCTGCTCCCCCTTTGCCTTCCACCATAGTCAGAAGCTTCCCAAGGCCGCCCCAGAAGTTAAGCAGATGCCAGTGCCATGCTCGCTATAAAGTCTGCAGAACCTTGAGCCAATTAAATTTCTTGTCTTTATAAATTACCCAGTCTAGAACTCCTGATCTCAAATGATCCACCCACCTTGGCCTTTCAAAGTGCTGGGATTATAGGCAGGAGCTACTGTGCTCGACCCAGCCTGGCCAACATGGTAAAACCCCATTTTAACTAAAAACACAAGAATTAGCCAGGCGTGGTGGTGGGCACCTATTATCCCAGCTACTCAGGAGGCCAAGGCAGGAGAATTGCTTGAACCTGGGAGGCAGAGGTTGTAGTGAGCCGAGATCATACAACTGCACTCCAGCCTGGGTGACAGATTCCATCTCAAAATAAATAAATAAATAAATAAATAAATAAATAAATAAATAAATAAATAAAAACTAAAAAATTACCCAATCTCAGGTATTTTTTTATAACAATCCAAGAATGGCCTAATACATGGACTAAGTTTCCAACACCTGAACTTTGGAGGACACATTCAAACCACAGTGGTTAGTTAGGTTAGTTAATTCACTGTATTACATTTTAGAAGGCATAGAGATAGTTGTAAATTTAAAAAAGTAATCCTACTTAAACAAGGTTTGGTATCTATAATAGTTAACTAAAATGGAGCAGTTACCATCTTGCTTTTTACTTTGCTACCGACATGAACAAGACTCAGATGTAAGAAAGTTGATACATACTCAGCAGTTAATTTTTATTTCTTGTCGCTACAGCAATGTTCTAAAAGCCTCTTTATGAATGTCAAACCACACATGAAAATAAAATAAAAATTTCATCAGCAAATAAGTCATTTCATATACTTTGGAAAGTAGACAGGGGGAGGGTGTCTGACCAGTTTTCACTCTTGTATTTGAGCTTTCTTGTGTGAGAGACGCCAGTCTGACATTTGAAAACACAGGCCAGAGGATGAAGACACAGACTGTTTGAAATCTTTGTGTGTCTCTGCCATGCCTTTAAATGTGTATTCGTTTGGAGCAGTGTAATAGGTGACTGCATAGATGAATGAAGCAGCATTTATTTCCAGGGTCACAAGCAGAGTCAGAGTCTCCTCTACCATTCTCCTAATCAGCATTACTAGTCAGCTTTCAACGAAAGTAAATCTTTGCCCTCTTCCAGAACACAGTACAGTTAAGAATGCTCAAGAAAGTAAGGTGTACACGGAATGCTTTGGCATATTGCATAAAATACTATCGTAATGATTACATGAGAAACTGCACCTGACCTCCACCTAGCTATACAGACATGGGTGCTCATCTTTAGAACGATTCAGAGTCTAGTAAACAGGAATGATTAGACAAATGATCAGAATAACATTGACTCCTTTCATAGCTGCCCTTAATAGCCAGGGTCATGAAAGCATCATAGCAGTTGGAGGACGACCTGTAGGAAAAGGCTACCAATGATGCTCTCGGGAAGTAAAAAAAAAAAATAGCCAAGAGAAGCAAAGAAAAAAAAGCCCTGCTGCCTTTACATATCTCAGAACTTGAGAAGAATTTATATACAATTTGGAAGTTTGGGGATGCAGTCAGGATACCAACAAGCAAATGGGCTGTAGATGTCTGGTGAGTGGAATGGAGATTTGATTTCAGGAAACCTCAGAGAAGTTTTAAGACACAGCTGGAGTGAAAGAACCCCTTTGACCTACAGGGATTCACAAAAATGTGTCGTTGGGCAAAATGTCAGAAATAAAAGGGAAAAAACTACTAACATTACCTTCCTGGTTTAAAATAACTAAACTTACTTAGTCTTAGTAAAGTCCAGATTATATGCTGGGGGGCAACTATTACCTACTGTAGTGTCATGGATATTTCTACATAAAACCAAATATCCACAACATTCTTAGTCCAGGTCTTTTGGGGTATCAGTGAAAGAGAGAGAGACGGAGAGAAAAAGAGAGAGAGAGAGAGAGTGTGTGTGTGTGTCTGTGTCTGTGTGTGTGTTTATCAATAGGAGAAAATTATTTTTGTTAATGTCATTGTATTTTGAACTTTCTGATTCTGATTTACCAAAAGAATAGGGAGATTTGAAGGAAGCAATAACCATCTTCAAAATTCGCACTTTTAAATGAGTGTCCTTTTCTATATAGCATTCATAACTGTAGTTTATCCATTTTATTTTTATCAAATACCTACTCTGCCCCAGGCTCTGAACACAGAGGATAGAGCAATAAAATAAAACAGGGAAAATATTAAAAAGAATTCTGATGGAGTTTGCATTCTATAAGGGTATAAAAAGAATAAACAAGTATATAAAATGAAAGGTAGGGATTGAGAAAGAAAACGGTAGGATAATGAGAATGGGGTGGGAGTTGCCCCTATGCTCCCTATGGGAGAGTGATGTGATATCAGCAGACTATGGTCAGGGGAGATTCCTCTAAGGTAAGATATGACCCATAATTTGAAGGAAGTAAGAGAAAAGGCCACAGGGATATCTGACTGCAATAGCTTTTTTGAGGTGTCAGTTTGGCAAAGCTCCAGTTCCCAGTTACTCAAACGCCAATCTAGGTGTTGCTGTGAAGTTACTTTGCACATTAATTAAACTCCCTAGTTAGTTGATTTTAATAAGGCATATTATCCTGGAAAATAATGGTGGGCTCAACTTAATTAGTTGAAAGGCCATCAAAGTAGGACTGAGAATTCCCAGAGAGAGAAAAAAAATTCTGCCCATAAACAACAGCTTCAGCCCATGCCAGTGGAATTCCACCATGCTTATCATGCTCCTTCCCTGGCCGCCTGCCTGCCCTACAATGTTCAGATTGGCTTAGCCAAGCCCCTCAAGTGCCAATCCCTGGTAATAAATAGTTTTATGTCCTATAGGTTCTCTCTCATTCAACTCTAGCTGATAGACTTGAGAAGAGCATTCCAGGTCCTGAGTTAAGAAGTTGCTTGGCAGGTCCAGGAGACAGCATGGAAGCCACTGTGGCTTCAGCAAAGGGAGCAGAAAGGAATGGTGGGAGAAATAGTTTTGCTCTAGACACATTAGACACGTAAGCAGAGATGCCAAATGAGCATTTGGATATATCCATATGGAATTTGGGGCAGAGTCTGGACGCAGATATAAATTTCAATCTTTATGGGCTGCTCTCTTGTTCAAACCATTCTATAGTAGCAACCCAATTTCCTATAGATAATATCAAACATCCCGATAACCTCAGGAAGTCAAGTAACTTTTTTTTTTTGTAAAACGTGATACCATTCAAACTAAGGTATTCAACAAGTAACATACTCAATGCCAAAACCTCTAATCCTTCTGTGAAAGAGGCAGGACATAAAAATACATAAAACTAAACAGCAAGATGCCGTGACATTTTGCTATAAGACTAGAATATGGGACAAGTATAAAACATAGATTATAAGCTTTCCTTATGATAAAAACGTGCTTCATATATTTAGTTATGCTTAAAGGATACATTATCAGTGGGAAATAGAGGAGGAATAAAACATTTTTTGCAGTTTCATAATTGCCTAAAAGTTTTTTTATGCAGATGTATGAGCTTTGAAGAACTTGGCTTGAAATGAAAAAAGAAAAAACATGTTTATACTTAACTCCTTTGTGAAAATGTTTTAAGGTAGCTAATTCTTCAGGAAATATGGCATGGTTCACTGCCAGTCAGAATAAATTAATGCATCATTTTCCCCAGGAAATATCTCACACCTGTTTCTAATATTTATTTGTTCCTTTGGACTATTTCCATGCACTTGGTTCACTGATTTCTCCTTTCTAGGTCTCCCTAGTCAAAAAGAATAGGGCATGACTACTAAACCCAGGTGGTCTAGAAATCTCCATCACTGTTGAATTGTGGTTGACCCCAGTGGGTGGGGGTGGGTACGTTGTTTAACAAAACACACCACCCACCTTCTTTAAAGACAGAGACCACACAGTCCTACTTTTCCCATTCACAGAGTTGGCTAAAAGATGCAAACATTAGGGTTGCTTCTTCAAAGAAAATGATATAGCAACTTTCAACATAAACATGAACTTTCATGCTCCAAGGAAAGCAGGCCGTGATAAATCTCTTTTTGTGGTTCTGAAATCCAACTAAAGACACCTGAAAAAAAACTGCTGGACATTTGAATGAATTTATCCTGACAATGTAGTGAAGTTATATTTCCATTTCTGTAGTGAATTTCTGTCATTTGATTGAAAGCCATGAATGCAGAAATAAATTGGATCTTGGATTCATTCATGCATACAGGCAAAAAAACATGTATTCAATGTTTATTCTGAAAGACAGAATCCTTGCTTTTATAAAGGCCATATCTCATGAGAAAAGCAGCTAAAATCACTACAGAAATATGGCCAGTGTTAGAGAAGAGTTTGCAGGGAGAGTTTGCTACTGAATCACAAAGAAAGGAGAAGCTTGGGATATAGGAAAATCAGGGATAATAGGCCAGGAGATTTAAGCTAAGTTGAGCCTTGGGACCAGTAGAAGCTAGTTAAGTGGTGAGAGTTTTCCATGACGAAGGTGAAATCTGGAAGGTCAGAAATAGTGACTGCGTTCAGAGAATTTTAGGCAATCTACGGGGCTGGCACACGGCCTTTTGCGGAAATTGGGTGGCAGATGGTAAGAGATGATAGCTGGATAGGCAAATATTTCACAATAAGTTCATCGTACCTACACTTGGTTATTTGGATTTTGTTTAAAGGCTTGGTTAGCCTCTGAAAGATTTCATACTGTAAGGTCACATGCTTGCATACACATTTTAGACAGGTGCTTCTGGCAGCCTTGCATTGATTGGGAGGGTACCAGGTTGGAGATAGGACAGATATGGCATAAGCATCATAAATAAGATAGTGATAGTGGGAATAAAAGGAAAGAGGTGAATTTACAAAATAGGTAAGGGAAATTTCAAAGAGTTTTCCAACATGTTTCCAAGTATAACAAAATATATTAGCAAACGCGGGCTGCCATAACAAAAAATACAGACTGAGTGACTTAACCAACAGAAGTTTGTCTCTCAAAGTTCTGGAGCCTGGACGTCCAAGACCAAGGCATCAGCTAGTTTTTGTTTTTCCTGAAGTTTTTCTCCTTGGCTTTTGGATGGTTGCATTCTCGCTGTGTCCTCCCATGGTGTTTCTTCTGTGCACACCCCTGGCATCTCTTTCTTTTCTTACAAGGGCACCGATCCTATTGGATTAGAGTCACATCCTTCTCATGTGATTTAACCTTAAATACCTCCTTAAGGGCTCTATTTCCAAATAGAGTCACATTGGGGTTAGGCCTTCAACATATGAACTTTGGGGGGCATAATTCTATCCAATACTAAATGAGGACTGTTCTCAAATTTTAGAAAGTATGAATCACGTGATTAGATTTCTGGGGATATGATGATGACAATCACATGGCTCTAAAACCTTGGTGAGAGCCTCTACATCTTTTTCCCATCCTCCAGATAACCAGTAAGGATTTGAGGGTCTGGAGAGTGCAGAGTCACAGGAAGGGGCAGTCTGTGTTCCTGGATGAAGACAAGGAAGAGCAGGGCCCTTACCTTCCTGTACTGAGCTGTCACAGGAGCAAGGGAAGAGATGAAGTTTTTAAAATATGTTTAAAAATAGTTATATTGAATAAATTGATATTGAATTTGAGAGCACAATAACTACATAAACTATAAATCTCAGGGACAAGGATCATTCACAATCAGTTAAGTCATTTTGCCACTGGAAGTGATATTTTAAAACATGATTACCCTTTGTTTCAAGCACATATACATACACTGCAAGAGTTAACTTAGACTGCTGATGCTAATAATCTAAAACTACAATCTTTGTTACCTTAAAAGACAATGTCCTTTAGTACTAGGAATTCAAGAGGAATATTTTAGGACCATTGGTCAGAAACTTTCAATGCTTGTGATACTACTTTGGTATACATAAAAGTTCCACTAAGACTAAGAAGGAAGAATGTTTCCGTTTTCTATTGAAGACAGGATCTTAGAAGTACTCAAGTGAGTTATTCGTCTGTTTAAGTTTTGTTTTATTTTTAATTGACAAAAATAATTGTACATATTTATGGAGCACAACGTGGTGTTTCCATGTGTGTATATCTTGTGCAATGATCAAATCGGTGTAATTAGAAAATTTGTTACCTTAAACATTTATCATTTGTTGTAGTGAGAACTTTCAAAATCCTCTCTTCTATATAGGAACTAGCTAGACAACAACATTTTACCAATACATGACTCTCATATATTAGCAACAAACCAAACTTGAAAAGCCTTAGCCAATACTACAAAAACAAAACATTTAGAGTAATACTTTTAAATTTTTGAAAATGTCTTTAGTTATATAATTATAATTGACAAATTATATTTGCATATACTTAAGGGGTAGAAGATATAATCATATAATCTAAGACTGCAATATAGAATAATTAAATCAAGTGAATTAACATAACAATCGTCTCACATACATCATTTTTGTGGTGAAAACATTTGACATTTAATTTCTTTGCAATTTTGAAACGTACTATATTATTGTTTACTAGATTTACTAGGCTGTGCAATATACATTTACAATAATATTTGTGAATACCAACGTATTAGATTTATCACCTTCTATAAATATTCATCTTTGAAATGATAAAAGTGGGTTCTACCTGTAGTTCTTTTCTGACACGAGAAGTTGCAGGTGCATATGAGATGATCTACTGACTTTTCTTCTCAAAGTATTTTTTGGAAGCAGTGGGATTTGGCTTGGTTGTAGAAGAACTCAATATCTATTTGCCAGGCAGACTTCTCTGTGGATCTCCACCAACTGGCATGCCTTCACGAAGAAGGCAGTCTCTTCCATGCTTCAGCCATTGGGAGATCATTGACACTCATATACTTGATGATTTCCACTGGGGTTCTATTATGAAAAGACCCGTTAGTGGAAGGTCAGGACCTCCTACCAGCACATCATAGTCTCAGGAAATCTATTTATTTAAGTCTGACAAGAGTACAATGCTCATATGGCCCAAACTGGCTTTCTTTGGTGTATGTATCTAGACGTGATGGTTATAATGAAAATCCACTGAAACTGCAACAACTTCACAGTTCACAGTATGAAATGCGTTGGCTTTCTCACTCAAAGCAATAATTTCTGTAGGACACACAAAGGTGAATGGCAAAGGATAAGAGAAGAGCATGAAATACTTTTTTAAGTCAAGCCTAAAGTCAAGGCTTAGTTCTTTGAACTCTTCCCTGGCAATGGCAATATACTTACAATAGTAGGCTTCTGAGGAACTTATTCATTCATTCACTCGTGCAATTGAAGAATACAGCAAATGTGAATTGAGAACCTTCACTGTGCCAGCTTTGTGTAGAAAAAAAAGATTTTAAGTAATGTAAAGTGTTTGTTCCTGTTGTCTTTTGTTCTGAACAGAATTATACTAAGTAGATAGTGGAGAGCAAAGCAAACTTGCAACCACTTTCCTTTCTTAAAGAAGAAACATTGAAGGAGACAGCTACTACATGCATTGCTCGTCTTCACAATGTGTACTATGTCCTGACAAAATGTGTGGAATATTAAATGCCATACTCTGTGTCACAAAGATATTTCCTGATAATTCAGAATAATGGAGAAACAATTCATTTTGAGACATACTAAGACAAATGTATGCTCAGTAAATTTTTAAAATTTAAATTGTCTTTTAAAAAATTATAAATTTATTACCTTAAACATGTATCATTTGTTGTAGTGAGGACATTCAAAATCTTCTCTTCTGTATAGGAACTAGCTAGACAACAACATTTTAGATTTCTGGGGATATGATGATGACATATATATATATACACATACACACACACACACAGAGAGAGAGAGGTTGGTATACACACATATATTTTCATTTTTCATCAGCCCTAAAATTAATGATACTCCAGTAGCAAAGAGCATACTTATGCCTGGCTCCAAGTTTCTTACATTATTCTCCAAAAAAAGGAACCAGGGTTTCTTAGAGTGATGCTGATTTGAGGATTGGGGCAAAAGTACACAAGATCAGGCCGGAGTAGTGTTAGAAGGAAGTGTTAACAAAAAATTATGGAGGTATGACAAAGGGGCACAGAAGTCAGCTGAAAGATCTATCAATGACCAAAGCTGGAACAATTGGAGCAGAAAAATTAAGTAGCATTGAACTATAACCCAAAGTATGAAATAAATAAATACCCATGAGTTCACAGTAATATAAATGATTAAGAATAAATAAGTGGGGGAAGAATAGACAAATGTACTACGCAAAAGAATCTTACAGACAGTCTGCTCTTAAAGTGGTGGAACATAATTCCCCACTCCTTATGGGTAGGCTAAGCATAGTGATTTCCTTTCAAAGAATAGAGTGTGAAAAGAGGAAAAAGAATAACTTTCCAGGGGAGAAACGTGACCAAAAACTATCTCAGCCAGGTAATCAAGGTTAACATCAACAGTGGTAAGTCACCTTAATTGTATGTACACTTGATATGATGTGATGCGAATGGCACTTTACCTCAGTGGTCTTTCTCCCAAGAACACATAAGTCAGGTCTAATCACAAGAAAAACATCACACAAAGTCCAGTTGAGGGACATTATACAAAGCTTCTGAGCCGTACTCCTGAAAACAAGCAAGATTGTCAAAAACAAGGTAATTCTGAGAAACTGTCAGAGCCAATAGGAGCCAAAGAAGACATGACAACGAATGTAATGTGCTATCCTGGATGGGAGCCTGAATAAAGTACAGTGTTGAATTTAGTTTATAATAGTGTGTCAATATTGGTTCGTTAATTGTAACAAATACACCAAACTCATGTTAAATGTTAATAATAGGGGAAGTTGAGTGGGAATACATGGAAACTCTATCTTCATAATTTTTCTCTAAATCTGAAATTGTGCTAAACTAAAAGTATACATACAAATACACATACATACATATACATGTATACATATATGTATATGTACATACATATGCATATACACATTTCATATATACATATATGTACACATATATGTACATGTATATGTATACATACACTGAACTATGATATGCAATATAGTCTGAAATTTTATTGTATGAAAAATTTCATATAATACAAGAACTGTCTATCTTGTTTATCAGTGTTTCTCTAGTACGTTATACAGCACTTGTCACAGATTTTTTTTTTCTTTAGAGGCAGAATCTTGTTCTGTCACCCAGGCTGGAATGCAGTGGCATGATCACGGCTCATCAGAGCCTCAAATTCCTGGAGTCTAGTAATCCTCCTATCTCAGCCTCCTGAGTAGCTGGGGCTGCAGGCACATATCATCACAAAATTAGCCTGGCTAATGTTTTCGTTTTTTTGTAGAGACGGGGTCTTGCTTTGTTGCCCAGACTGGTCTCAAACTCCTGGCCTCAAGGGATCCTCCTGCCTCAGCCTCCCAAAGTGCTGGGATTACAGGTAGGAGCCACTGTGCCTAACAAGAACAAAAAAAAAATTCTTTAAAAAATACTCATTTAATGGATATAGATACAGAACTATGTGTATTTGTGTATTCATGCATGTCTATATATCTTACAATTTATATTTATGTAATTATATTTATGTATCATTTTCCATGTTAAATGTTTCACATATATAATATTCACTGACTCTGTGATAATTTAGAAATGTGTTCAATTAAAGTCCCCAAAAGACTCCCCAATCTACTTGTATCAAAGTTTCAATTTAATTTTTTTCAAATAATTTGAGTGATTGCAAACAGTCATTTGCGTACCAGTGTATAAAACTTAAAAATGATCACGTGTCACTCAACAAGGGCTCATTCATTGTATGTAATGCACTTCCTTGTGAATTTCCTTGAGGTACTTGATCTATCATCTGACTCTAAATTCCTCTAAATGCCCACAGGCCTAATTTTAGTTGAAGAATGTCATGTTAATTTAGAGAACTGTTTTGAACTAGTTTATGTTTACGTATGCTTGGTGTAACCAAGTCCTATGCTCTTTGTGATTAATATTCATGTTTGTAAGTGTGCTGGCCAATATATATATATGATAATTGTCATTTTCCTGAGCCAGTGATTTTGATTCATGGTCACAGAGACGTTCCTGATAGGCACTGAGGGTCTGGATACAGGGAAGGTGTGTATAATCTCCTGCGCATCGGGGCCAGTAGTACATAGATTCTGGCTGTATACATGTCTCAGCAGTTTAAAAACTTTCGTGACTTTTCATCCGAACTTTCTCTTTACTGAGGCATGCTTGGACCTTTGGCTCTCTCAGTCTCTCTCTCAGTTTCTCTCTCTCTCTCTCTCTCTCTCTCCCCCCCACCGTCTGTCTCTTTCTCTCTCTTTTCATCTGTGCTTTGAAAAACGACTAGGCCTCTCATAGTGTTTTTGATTCTTTAGTCAGGGGTGAAAGTAATACATTTAGGAATAGTAATTAATAAATAGGAGGAGGCTGTTTCCAGTTTTGAATGCACAGTATATTTGTTATTTTATAAGATACATAAAGAAACATTTTTCTCTCCATTTATATGGTATTCACCGACTAAAGCAATTGAAAGCATTAACTACAATACAGTGCTATCACCATATACAGTTATAGCTTCTATTTTATGTGAATAACTTCATGGTTATTTATTTTCATGGCTTTTCTTGTTGCACAGGACTATGAGAAGAAAACCTATTTTCTAAACTGCCGTGGATGGTGTCTCTAATCCACTCACACCTGATCCATGATGTGTGACACAGTTGCTCCTGAATGGGATCAGATACTTGATACTTATGTGTATTTCATGGCATCTATAAGCGACCCAACCAGCTGTGGCTTATGTGCCAAGTGACACATAGTTATCATTAGTTGGCTTATCCAACAAGTCTTTGTTGTACAACCACTGTATAATAGGCATTCTTCTAGGAATTGAGGCTGTAACAATTATTAACATAAAAAGAGACTTCATTCTACTCTCATGGAGTTAGTTTCTATTTTACTAGGGGAGAGACAATTAAAATGTTTTAATAATCATTATGTTAAACAGTGATGCAAGCTATAAGAAACAAAAATAAATTTGAATGTGTTGAGAATGGCAAGAATATGTTGTCATTCCGTGTTACATTATTCTTTACCCATAAATCTGTTACCATTTACAAATAGCATTATGCGGGACTGTGTTTACATTAGCCCCCACAAGGGATCTCATACTTCCTTCTGTCTCCAGCACACAACAGTGAGTGGCACGCAGTGAATGCTGGATGACAGTGGAATGGTGGAAGGGTGAGTGGATGACATTTGTTAGTAGTTTGATATCTCTATGTAGAAAGTGATACACAAAGATAACTATAAGAGCATTTAAAAATATTAGAAAAATGTGCATCAATTTCACAATTGTGAAATTCAGGAGAGAAATAAATGAGAAAGTTAAAAATGATTGATATTTAAAGGCTCATGTTAACAGAGAGCATCAAGACACAAAAAGAAAAAAAAATCAGTGAAAATTTAAAATGTTATGAATAGGACAAATTTCTGTTGCTGGGACTGAATCAGATAATTTCTTTTAATTATTTGGTTTATTGCTTTGCAACTCATCTATGCAGCTGGAATCTGGAAGTACCAGTTTTACATAGTATAAAAACTGCCCTGATTTTTAAGTTGGACTGACTAGATTGATTTTTCTCCACTGGTTCCCTGCCAAAGGAAAAAAAAAAGGGAAAGTACTTTCTCAAGCTAATTATATCTATGTTTAATAAATAATTAAAGTGATGTGTCCAAGAGTAATAATACGCTGAATTTAAAATTTAATTTAAAAATTTTAAAACAGGAAACTCCCATACCACAATTTCATATTCAGTATATTTCAAGGTATTCAGTAGATTTGAATGATGAAAATTAAATAAACCATTACAAATTTTTGAAGAGTTTACTTTTTCAAAACAGTCAAATCAGGTCATGATTGTTTCTTGATGTCATAGTTTCTTTGGACTTTCCTAAGACATCCAGAGAGAGGAAAGGCAGGGACAGTTCTTTCAAATGTGGCTTCAAGAAATATTACTTTATCTTACTTCTGTGAACTTGCTAGGAGAAAAAAGTATTACTTTATAACGGAAGCATCGTGTGTGATTCTGTGTGTGCACAAGTTGTATGTGTCAGAAAGTGTATGTTTGCTTATGTGTGTGTGTGTACCTATATGTGTTTTCATGCTGAGAGCACTAAGATAACATAAAAGCTCTGGAATGTTTTGGAAAAACCTTACTCTCAGGTGATAGGAGTAGAGATTATCAGATACTTGCTGTTGACATATCAATCCTAATTATAGAGGCTCAGTGTCTCAGGGTGATTCTCTCTTTAGACACTCGAAGACACTCCCATTGAAAAGAAAGACAGTTGCTCAAGTGTTCTATTTTGTTTTTAATTTGCCTTGAAGTCATGTATTAATGCATGAGGACCACAAGAAATAGGGTGGGGAGGCTTTAGCTCTAACATTTCTTTTCTTACTATAATGCTACAGGAGAATCCCTGTTTTTTTTTGGCCTTCAAGGAATGGTGCAAAAGAATATCTTTTGTCTCAATTTCTGATAATTGTAGAAAAGGCAATTTGAGTGCCTAGAATAACATTTTCTCCTATTCAATTGCCTAGTTTTCTATCTTATTTCTGTGTTTACATTGTATAACTACCTTTTACCAGGTGTCTCTCAATTTCGGAGATTTATAAGCCTTCAAGAAAAGTGTATACAACTATACAAAATAAACAGAGTGATCACTACAACTTTGTGATGATCTGCCCTTCATCAAAAGCAGGAGGTAACTAACAACCTTCTGTTTGAGTTAAATCATGGAAATATTTAAATGACACTTCTGAAATGACTTGAGGTTTTATACATATTGAGATTGTCATAATCTGAAATTCCATTTATCAAAAATCAGTACCAATCTCGGTGACCTAACCAGAATGAGTCATTCCTGGAACCACTCAAGGATTAGTTATTACTATAGCTAAAAGGAATAAAACTGAATCAAGGAACAGAAAGTAAATCTGGACATTGCTCCAGATATGGCTCAAACGAACCGGTTATTACATAAGCTAAAGATCTGTGTTGCTGATAATAGAAACACCTAAGAGATTAGAAGGATTAATTTCACAAGGCACCACCCCAAGCAACTGAAAAATGTTCTAGTACAATGCAAATTCTCTTAGTGTGATAATAATTTTTTCCTTGGGCATTGAATATTTGCAGACTGTTGACAATACACTGAGCTCTGTTTGAAGCTCAGAGAGGAATGGCTTCTGGGTGGTACATAGTTTCCCTCTTCCACCCGTGACAACTGTTAATCCTGCTTGAATTTGTGTTCTCAGTAACTCTTTTCCTTTTTCTTTCCGGAACCCATATATGCCTATCTCATGATGACACACACACACACAAAACACACATAAATGCACACACGCAACTCACTCAATGCTTGATTTTGTTATATGCTTAAACCACATGATGCTCGATTTTGTTCTTTCGGAACTGGAGCCTACAGTCTCTAGACATCAACTAACTAATAGAAGAGTTGCTAATGAATGAATAGTTGAGTGAACATAGTAATATTTATATCTGTAATGAATTCTTATTTATTATACCTATTTATTCAACAGAGATGTACTGATTTTGTAAATATGCCAGGAGCTGTAGATTTAAAATAGAATTGCAAGTTCAAGATGCCTTAAGTAGATTCGTATGGCTGGAGAAATGGGTTGGCTTGGGGAAGTGGAAAGATTGGCATTACCAGTTCTTGAAGAGTCATGCACGCTAAGCTCAGGAATTTTGAACTTTGTACGGAAAGCTAAAAAGCATCACTGACACATGTTAAACAGTTACTACAGACATAACCACGCTGATTTAGAAAGATTATCATTGCTGTAGCATGGAGGAGGCCCAGATTAGAGACATAGAAAACAGACTGAAGAAGGAGGCAGCAATCCAGAGGGAAAGAATATATCACAGCTTGAATTCAAGCAGTAGGAATAAAAATAGCTAAATAATTTAGTGATGTTAGGGAAATATAAAATAAAAGAAGAAATCAAATAGATGTGTCTAAATCGAAGTGGAGGATGAATGAGAGAAAATGCATTAAGATGCATTTCAAGTTTCTAGCCTGTGTGACTGAATTTGTGTCGGCAACTAGAGGAAACACAGATTTAAAGATAATCATTAGGAAAGATATTATTGATTGTGATTAAAAAACAGTTTCCTTGAGATATAACATGTATACCATATGTTTTACTCATTTGAAGTATATACATCAATGGTTTTTAGCATGTTCACAGGGGTATGCAACCATCACCACAATCAAATTTAGATCATTTTTTTCATCTTTTTTTTTTTTGGTTTTTGAGACAGAGTCTTACTGTATTAGTCAGAGTTCTCTAGAGGGACAGAACTAATGGAACATACATATATATATTCCATTAGTCCTAGATATATATAGGGAAGTTTATTAAATATTAACTCAAATGATCACGAGGGCCCACAATAGGTCATCTGTAGGCTGAGGAGCAAGGAGAGCTAGACCAAGTTCCAAAACTGAAGAATTTGGAGTCCAATATTCCAGGGCAGGAAGCATCCAGCACAGGAGAAAGATGTAGGCTGGGAGGCTAAGCAAGTCTCTCCTTTCACATTTTTCTGCCTGCTTATACTCTAGCTGCGCTGGCAGCTTATTAGATTGTGTCCACCCAGATTGAGGGTGGGTCTGCCTTTCCCAGCCCACTGACTCAAATGTTAAACTCCTTTGGCAACACCCTCACAGACACACCCAGGATCAATACTTTGTATCCTTCAATCCAATCGAGTTGACACTCAGTATTAACCATCGCACTAACTCTGTTGTCCAGGCTGGAATTCAGTGACTCGATCTTGGCTCACTGCAACCTTCACCTCCCAGGTTCAAGCAATTCTCCTGGCTCAGCCTCCCAAGTAGCTGGGATTACAAGCGCCTGCCACCACACCTGATTAATTTTTGTACTTTTAGTAGAGATAGGGTTTTACCATCTTGGCCAGGCTGGTCTCAAACTCCTGACCTCAAGTAATCCATCCACCTCGGTCTCTCAAAGTGCTGGGATTACAGGCATGAGCCACCGCACCTGGCCAAATTTAGACTGTTTTCATTACCCCAAAAGAAAACACCACACCCTTTAGTTGTCACTCTCAATACACCTTCCCATCTCCTCCAGGACTAGGCAACCACTATTCTTTTTCCCATCTTTATATGTTGGCCTATTTGGGACATTTTATGTAAGTGGAATTATACAATTATATCATCCTTGGTGACTGGCTTCTTTCACTTAGAATGATGTTTTCAAGGTCTGTCCATGCTGTAGGATGTGTCAGTTTTTCACTTGCTTTTATTGCTGAAAAATATTCCTTTGTATAAACATGCCACCTTTTACTTATCCATTAACCAGTTGATGGACATTTGGATTGTTTCCACTTTTAGGCTATTATGATTATTGCTACTATGAACACTCACGTACAAATTTTTGTGTGGAGGTTGTTTTCCTTTCTCTTGGATATATATCTACAACGGGTGTTGCTGGATCATACGGTACCTTTATATTTAACATCTGTGAAATTGCCGAAATTTTTTCCAAAGTGGCTGCATCAGGCCGGGCACAGTGGCTTACACCTGTAAGGCTGGTGGCTGCCAGCACTTTGGGAGGCCGAGGCAGATGGATCATTTGAGGTCAGGAGTCCGAGACCAGCCTGGTCAACATGGTGAAATCCTATCTCTACGAAAATACAAAAAAAAATGAGCCAGATGCGGTGATGTGCACCTGTAATTCCAGCTCAGAATTACTCAGGAGGCTGACACATGAGAATCGCTTGAACCTGGGAGGCGGAGGTTGCAGTGAGCTGAGGTCATGCCACTGTACTCCAGCTTGGGTGACAGAGTGAGACCCTGTCTCAAAAAAAAAAAAAATGGTTGCAGCATCATTTTACACTCCCACCAGCAGTGCGTGAAGGCTCCAATAGCTCCACATCCTCACTGACACTTTTTTATTATAGGCATACTAGGAGGATTTATATTTTATATTTTAGTTTTAGAGTTTATAGTATATATTTTATATATAGATATTTTATACAGATATATACATTTTATATAGATATATAGATTTTAATATTCATAGTGTTCAGTATATCTTTTTTTGGCTTATACTTTCAGCGTCATATGTAAGAAACAATTGTTTAATCCAGGGTCACAAATATCTATGCCTCTATTTTCTTCTAGGAATTTTATCATCTTATCTTGTACACTTGAGCCTTTAATTCATTTTGAGTTAATTTTTATAGATGATATGAGGTAAGGGTCCAACTCTATTCTTTTGCATGTAGTAGCCCAGTTTTCCTAGAACCATTTACTAAAAGACTGTTGCTTCCGGCCAGGCGTGGTGGTTTATACTTGTAATCCCAGCTCTTTGGGAGGCCAAGGTGGGCAGATCGCTTGAGGCAGACAGACCTCTTGAGTTCCAGACCAACCTGGCCAACAAAGCAAAACCCTGTCTACACTAAAAATACAAAAAGTAGCCGGCTATAGGGGCATGCACTTGTAATCCCAGCTATTCAGGAGGCTGAGGCAGGAGAATCACTTGAACCCGGGAGGTGGAAGTTGCAGTGAGCTGAGACGACACTACTGCACTCCAGCCTGGACCACAGAGCAACACCGTCTTAAAAATAAATAAATTAATTAAAATAAATAAAGATTATTGTTTCCCAGTTAAAATTTTGGCACCCTGTCAAGGTTCTATTATAACTATTAAATCAGGGTTAGATATCTAACATAAAACGGTTAATCTATAGGCTTGCCAATGATAATGAAGTGACCTGAGTTCAAAACACCCTACTCAAGTAAGAAAGAGCTAGGTCAATGAGATTGTTTCCTCTTGGAAATTCAGATAGAGACATACTAAAAGAATTGGGCCATTAGCAACTAGAAGAGAAACTAAAGAATTATGAGGAAAGAAAGGTTATGTTATGTAATAATTATGAATGAGCTGAATTATTAAGAAGAGATGCTATAGGTAGAGAAAATATGGATGGAGCAGAGAATAATCTCTTTGCTCTGACAACTGAGAGGAAATGACGACATGATCCCAGAGATGCAGAATCTAACAAAGCTGAGTCCTGTTTAAGGCAGAAGGAGAGATGACATAGAAACTGTTGCGAAGGGTCTTATAAAACAGTTATTATTCTTGCATTCCTAAGAACTCTTTCTCCTGTTAGCCACAGAGATTTGTTAGTCCTTGCAACCAAAATGACCATCCATATTTGTGCCAAGTGCTAAATCTATGGACTTTTTGAAACACTCTTAAATAAAATGAAAAGGAACAGTTTATGTTAGTGGTATCTGGCTCAAAAGTTCCACAAATGCTACTTTCTCTGACGCAGTCCCAGACTTCCCTTGTAGGTTTCATAGGTACTACCCTCACTTTATAATTATCACAGAAGCCCCAAGTCATCCTGTTAACACAAGGATGCACAGCAATCTAAGTCATCACTAAAATTTCCTTGATGTCAGGAGTGAATACTGTAATAAATGATGTATCAAACTTAACTGATGAATAAATGGAGCCCATCTAACTGATTTCTCGCTTCATATTTTCTATTCATCTACCACAGTTTTTAAAAATTAATCTTAGAGTCTTTCTTTTTACTCAAAGAAAATATTTTGGATCAAATATGATACTTATCTTTTTTTCACTTGAGATAAATCGTACTGAAAATTAATGCACACAGATGCCATGAATGCATGAGTATACATAGTCGTTCTCTTAAACTCATTACCGTCACCCTTTTGTCTTTGATTTCAAGTAATGCTGAGTCTTTAAAAAAAAAATCTCACTTGCCAATGGATTACATATGAGAAGACAAATCTCCAGCAATGTGCCTTTGCAACAAGGCAGTAATATTCAGACAAGAGTGATAGGGGTAGAACTGAGATTTTAGGCCAAGTTCCCAGGTAGGCTACAATAACAACATTCTTGAAGATTTAGAACTTCATTCAGATTTTTCTGAATGTTGACTTTGCTGTTTAAGATTAATACTATCTAAATCCTATATTTTCTGTGGAAATAATTTTTAAAATCGAGGCAGTTTCTATCACTGAACTAACTCTCCAGTGCGATATATGTTTGTTAAGCACATGCTGTGTATAGACGCTGTGCTGCTAAGCGACACAGTGCCAGGAAGAAAAAGAATCCATTTCTATACTGAGGAACCTCATGATCTATAGCAGGGGGAAATTTATAGCCAATTCCTTGACCTAAAAAAGAAATGCTGTTTTCTGAACCACCTGGAACCAGTAAAACTGCTGGAATTCAAACTTCATCTCTATAAACCTAATCAAGTTACTTAAATTATCTAATCACCCATAAAGTGGGGAGAGGTAACAGTTCCTACTTCATAACACCTTGGAGATGATTCTGTGAAGAGAAACTGAGATGATACATGTGCTTGTCACAGATCAGGCAATAGTAAGACCCAATAAATATTAACTATTATCTTCAAAATGTTATTATTTTAAACCTTCAGATACAATATGATTATTATTTAACAATATTGCAAAGATACTGGCTCAGTTTTTAGTTTTAATAGACACAGCTGCTTGTTAATTTGGCACAGTTTAATTCCCAACCCATCTCTCTAATGCCGATCATCATGAATGTATAATTAAAGAGCTATGTAACTCAATTTCAGCTAAAGCAAAATTATTCTTTGTACTTTCAAACAATTTTTAATGTTATATAAATATTTTGAATATAATCCCCACCTTCTAGGTCTTCTGGATCGAAGTAACACAATGTTATGTATGCTATAGAAAGCTGTTCCCATAAGAAGATTTTGTAACATTGATTTTAATGAACACTTTTAAATAACCTAAGTCCTTAATTCTCATTAAGGGGAAATAATATATCTTGTCAATGATGAGTCACCTTAAATAAACTGTAACTGTTCTCCATTTACCATCCCAATTTTCTGCTACCCTTGGAGCCACACTTCTTAAAATACTTATACCTCAGATTTACACTTCTTTACTTCCCATTGGTCTTCAAACAGACCGGTCTGCCTTTCCTTGTCACCTCCCCATTTAAACTCTCTTGACAAAGAACCAATAATTTCCCTGTTAACACATTTATAGATATGGTTCTTTCCCTCATCACATTCAACCTTCCGGCAGCATTTGATTCAATTGATAATTTCTTCTCTCTGAAAAGTTCTGATCACATCATAGGCTTCTCTTGGGTGAAACATAATACTCAATAGTGTGTTGGCAAATATTTAAAAGCCAATTCTCTGGGGGGAAAAGTCTGAACTGTAGTGTTGGCCAATTTTCATAGTTTAAATACTTCCGCCATAACTGATTTCAAGCTGCCAGTGTAACATGGCTAAGCAGGGTAAGAAATATACACAAACAGTCCAACACACCACTTACTCTACGAATTGTCATCTGGACACCACTGAAACCTGGAATTGCAAAGAAAATTCTAATAAGATGTAATTACATATTCAAAAATATTTTAACTTTAGCTATACTTAATAATTTTTACTTAAGTACTTGTTATTTATTAACTGTAGTTTGTATTTACCTTTGAAATTTATCTTTGAATTTTATGAAATAATGTTGACTTTATAGATATACATATATATACACACACATATATATACACACACACACACATATATATATATATTTTAGACAGAATTTCACTCCGTCACCCCGGCTGGGGTGCAATGGCCAGATCTCAGCTCACTGCAACCTCTGCCTCTGGGGTTCAGGTAATTCTCATACCTCAGCCTCCCAAGTAGCTGGAATTAGAGGCATGCACCACCACGTCCGGCTAATTTTTGTATTTTGTATTTTTTTTTTTTTTAGTAGAGATGGAGTTTCACCATGTTGACCAGGCTGGTCTCGAACTCCTGGCTTCAAGTGATCTGCCCACCTCAGCCTCCCAAATTGCTGGGGTGACAGGCATGAGCCACTGTGTTCAGCCAATAGTGCTGACTTTTAAAAGAAAAATAAACCTCTCTCAAAACCTAAATAAAACTTACATTTTAGTAAGAAAAAAAAAAAAAAACTACAGAAATATTTATCGTTTGGCTAGAAATATGGTTTTTTTTAACTCCTTAAATCATTACTGATAATAGAACACAATGTACAGTGAATGAAAAAGTTGATTACAACATAGTGATTTTGCTAAAGTGGCATCAAAACTAAATTCTAGGCTGGGTGTGGTGGCTCAAGCCTGCAATCCCAGCACTTTGGGAGGCCGAGGCAGGCAGATCACAAGGTCAGGAGTTCGAAACCAGCCTGGCCAACATGATGAAACCCCGTCTCTACTAAAAATATAAAAATTAGCTGGGCATGGTGGTTAGTGTCTGTAATCCCAGCTACTGGGGAGGCTGAGGCAGGAGAATCGCTTGAACCCAGGAGGCAGAGATAGCAGTGAGCCGAGATCATGCCATTGCACTCCAGCCTGCGTGACAGAGCAAGACTCCACCTCAAATATATATATTTATTATTTATTCTATATATATTATTTATTCTATATATATATATTCTCTCTATATATATATAGAATAAACAATCACTATAAATTATGTATGTGTTTGTCTTATTTGTCTTATTATTCACCTAAACCTCACTGGTCCATCAGTAAAACTTCCAGATATATAAACTCAGCTGTCTAACATTTTGGCAATTTTTAGTCATGTACAAAACATAGGTTTATGTATTTTTGTTAATATTGTCATTATGAAGATGTATTTGTGAAGGCAGAGGGTAGAGCACATTTTAATTTAATAGTGGTTAGTGTTATATCTAACTTTTAAATATCTAGACAATAAGATGTGGGTCTCCATTTGTGCCCTGACCCCAAAGCCCTATAAATGCTGGGAGTGTCATATGATTTGGTCACCATGATAAACTCGTAAAGATCCTTATCCTCTTTTATTTGAGCCAAGGTCCATCTGATTCCAAATTTAATGTTGCTAAGAACTACAATTTACTGCCTTTCACCTGTTTTCAGGGGTAAATAAATAAGTAAATAAGCAAAATGTTGTTTTTAAAACATAGTATCTAATTTAGCAGTTCAAGTCAGGAACTTATATTTTCCAAGTGCTACTAAACTCAAAAAGTAAGATTTAACATTCTCCAAATTAAATCCAAATTAATATATTCTATCTAAGACATTTATAATTACATGCTATGCTACAAATATTATTCCACGCATTATTTTTGAGGAATGACACAGTTTTTGACAGATATTTCAGAAAATCAAAATCAAGGTAAAGGAATCTGCTTTTAAGGCCATGAGGATGCTGGAAGAAAAATGGAGAATAAATGAGACCAAATGGAAGATAGAAATTTAAGGCGGATGTAAACTAGAAGGTGGGAATGCCGTGGTTGATGGCTTTTGAATGGAAAGCAAGAAAGAGCAGACCTCGGAATGAGAATTTATTTGTGAAGCACATTGCCCCTATTCTTTGTGCCATCCTAGAGTCATCTTAAGTGCTTCCTAACTTGCATCCCAAAATGCTGGTAGTCAGCTCAAGCCACCCCTGGTTATGGTCCCATTACCCCTGGGACATTAGATATCTGGTCGCTGCCTCATTGTTACTAATTTTTTAGGTTGTCGTGAACTATTTTGTAATGGGGACATAATCAGAATGTTCAAATAGGCCACCTGCTGTATTTTATCCTCAACATAAAATATAAAGGCTGTGCCACAGTGGAGGACAATACAAGGATGTTTCTGGCAGAAATAAGACTAAGGCACAGGCACTGTAAAGGCCATGCACACCACCAGAAACACTGAGCTTAAATCAGGCATCATCAGTGTAACAGAGAGATGCTTTCCTTATTTATAATACTATCTGAACTGATATGTTCAGATGACGTGAGCAGTGAGGCTCATGATAGTGGCAGATGACATTATTTTAATCAGAAAATTCAAGTGATTACTAATCCTCCTATTGTCACTTTCATTGAAGTCGAATTTTTTCACATAATTTTAAAGAAGGTCTGCATCAAAAACATTATTTTAATACTTGGCTTCCTACGAAGATAAAAGGTTCCATGAGTACAATGTGCTCATTAATGTACTCATAATGCACACTTCTTGTCATGTTATTAATACCTCATCAGGGCAGATGGTCTTTTGCTATCTTTCAGATCCTAACTGAAGCATCGTTTCTGCAGAAGGAGCGTGCCTGATTCTCCAACCTGAATTTGTTCACATAGTGTTGCATTCTTGTAGTACTCTGTGCATTTCCTTTATTGGGCTCGTCACTATGGCCATGCGTGTATGCTTTTCAGTGTTTACTGTCTATTCCACTAGATGAAGTTCCACAACCACAGGGGCCATGTTTCCTTGATTCACTACCTGTTCCCACCACCTTGCACTTTTCATGGCAAACATGACTTGCCCCAAAGTGATTCTGGAATAAATTTGATTTATTTCACTTACAGAGACCATTTAATGTCACTTAAAGCCTTCAAAATGTAGAAAGGCTAAAAAGTGCAAAGGGAGGGAGATATTAACATGATGGAGACTTAAGGATGGCCAATGTTTAAGGTTCCCAGATGGTGACACAGAAAGCAAAAGACTTAAAGAAGTTGAAAATTATTTTATTTTGGATGAAAGAATGGTAGGAGGGATGACAAAATGGGCATTGGTTTGGGTCCCAACTCAGGAAGATATGTTGGGAAACAAGATGGGAATTTTATGGTGTCTGGAGTTCCCCTTGCTCAAGCAAAATATGCCAAGCAGATTCAGAAGGGGAAGTGTCCTGTTCATGCTGTTTTCAAAAATGGATATCATTTGAACCAGCCCCTATAATTCTGAGGACACTTGTTTCAGTTTAGTTCTGTTTGTTACCCATACAGTGGTTCCTCTGAAGGGAAATAAGATTTTCAGACTCTAGTTTGAAAGATTTTATCCATGTTGAGCATTTATAGATAAAATCATTTCCTAAATGTTGAAATATTTCAGTTTTTTCTTTCTTTTTCTTTCTGTTGGAGTCTGCATTGAGTGGGAATATATGATGGACTTGGTTTTGCCCCATATGAGAACATGAAAAATTAGATAATGTCTATAATCTACTCCCTTATGAAATTGAATGCCAGCTTCATGTCTTAATCACCTTAAAGCCCCTATGGCCTAGGGCAGTGTCTGGCACATAGCAGGTGCCCAAGAAATATTTGTTGAATGTAAAACTCATGTAAAAGTGCCTCATGTAGTAGGTCATCTTTTCTCCCACATTCCCACCCCCTACCCTCAATCCCATTAGACTGAAGAATCCAAATATGTAGACTGGGCATGGGATCAAGGACATAACACCTTAAAAGAAGAATTTCACAGAAAGTTGCCAAAAACTTGGAGAAGCCCCTCCACATACATTCCCCAGATGAAAAATCAATCTCAGACAAGACCCAACCAGGACACAGTAGTAGATTTATCAATTTTTCTCTGCAGACATAAGAGATCTGTGGGGCCATCTGAGTGATGAAAGTGGACTGAGCTAGAATCATTCCAGGACACTCATGTGAAATGACTGCAGCAAATCAATCAGCATTCTTAGAGACAGCAGACAGCTGTGTTTAAACATCAAGCAAGAGGTCAGGAATCTCCTGCATTCTCTAGAGGGCAGTGGTTCCTAACCTGTTGGATCACATACCCCTTAGAGGATCTAAGGAAGGTATAGGACCCTCTGAAGATTATTGTACATTTCTGGTTATGGATGAGAAAGACAACACACATACATCAAGATATTTTCAATCCATACTATATGTGTGGCAAAGCTTTAGAAACACTAAGTGGATGGCTCTTTACTGGTCCCCTAGAAAGAGCCCAAACAAGCATGCAGTGGATGTTCATTATAAATAATTAAGGTGGAGCTAGAGTTGGGAGAGTGTGGCACCCATAATGCCTGGTGTTAGGGAAAGTATCCTAAGGACTTCTGGATTTTCTACATGCCATTGCTCAGTCACATACAAGTGCAGTGACTTATCAGATTGATATATTTAGTAAGAATAAATCAGGCATGCCGTGCCTCTTCCTCTTGGGAGCAAACCTGGAAGCAAGATGTGATCTAGAAATAAGGGCAACCTTATTCTTTCTCTTATGTCTAAGTCTTGCTTTGTGTAGACTTGACAAGGAAAGAGCTACTTCTTCATTCCCCTTAGAGATCTCCACCACTTAATACAAAGTGGTGCTCAGTATCTGTTGTCTTTTGCAGTGATTCGTTGATGTGCACGTGTCCTGACATTAAGTAAATCTCTTGTGCATCTCAGCATTCTCCGGGAATCATTATGGAAGTTTTGCCATAAGCTTCTATAGAATCTTTTAAAGTTGTGTACGTTATATGAATTCTTTTAAAAATTTAGACATCATCTTGTGCGAAAATTAGTAATTGTTAAAGCAAGCTACGTATGGCCCGAGAAGAATTCCATACTTCTATATTTGAGTCCTGTTGGATAAAGTGTAACCTAGCTTAATAGTCAGACGAGATTGAAAACTTAACTTAGGAGTATGCCTGTAACAACAACTGAGTCTTGGCCAATCCCAGCAGCCATACTTCAACCACTCATAGACTGCTAAGTGTTCAAACTGTGCTCAAATAAGGCAAGTGCCAGTCTGTAACCAATCCAACTGTTTCTGAACCTCACTGCCAATTTCTTCCCATCATTTCCCTTTTCTTGTCTATACATTTCCTTCCACCATGTGGCTGCCCTGGAGTCTCTGTGAATCTGCTGTGATTCTGGGGACTGCCTGATTCACGAATCGTTCATTGCTGAATTAAACTCCTTTAAATGTTAATTCGGCCGAAGTTTTCCCTTTATCACAATAAAGAGATCAATAGCTCCTTGTTTAAACAACCTTGACAAAAGCCACTTTATAATGTGCAGAACAAGCAACAATATATGATGAACTGATAGCCAAGATCTTTGAGCTCATTTATGTTTGTTCTATAGTGATATGCTCCACTGCTCTTGTTTTTATTGTTTTTTCAGCATTTATTAGTCAGAATTTCCCCTCTCCCTAATTTACAAGGCTGTCTAAATGGTGCTATGTCAGAAACATAAAGAGAATCAGACAAAACTAATTTTTTTCTTAAGTGTAATTGTTAAAATAAAGCTCTGGAAATCATTTAAAATCCAAAAGCCCAGGATGTATAAGGATTTATAATTGTACTATTTTCTGACCTTAAACTTTATAATACATTTAAACTTCACATATATCAACATAAACTTTGTTAAAAGGACTTAAACATTGTTCAGATGGGTCCCCTTGAAAGCACAGGTGGCTAGTGAATAGGAGAACCTGCCAGTGTGCATCCAGCACTTTGGGAAACCGGTGATGTCTGGCTGAACTGAGTCTGTTCTGAAAGGTATGTCATTTAAAACAAGTTGAGCAGGTCAGACCACTCTCCATCAATGCATGTTATCAACAAAGACTGATTAAACTTTAACTTCCCACTAGGAGACCATTGTAGACTTTTGTGGTTGAGAATGCTGAAGGCATTTGTAATACAGGAAATCCATTTTCAGAATAGTTACTACCAGGTATTTGGTAAATAATATTTGTGTGTACTCTGACAAGACTGAGTGAACATACGTTTCATAGATTCACCAGTTATTTTTATTTTGGAAAAGTTTAAGTGTAATTTCACATGAAGCAAAACCTATACATACAAAAATATCACTTATTTTAATACATATTGCTACTGTGAACATACTGCCTGTAAAAAATAATTTTAGTATATTAAATTTGGAGTTGAGGAAGCCTTTAATCTGTACATTGTTATTAAATTATTCTCACAACTACAGTTAGATATTACACATCTGATATGGATTTATTAGTCTCTAAATAAATATAAAATACTTTAAAAGGTAAAAATTTAACAAAATTTTAGTTTCTTTAAGGTTCTTAGATGTTAATAAATTTGTTTAATTTCTATTCAAGGCATAAAAATAGTCAATGGAAATTATTCTGCAACTGTGATTTCCAAAATGCAAAATGAACATTTAAACCAATTTAAGTTTTGGTTAGCCATTTGTGTCACCTAAACATAATTTAGGTGACAGAATTACAAAAGTTCATGTGTCTGAGCACAAATACTATACAGAACAGATGATGAGAGGAGAAGTATACTCTGACACCACAGCCTTTCCCTCTAGGATACTGCAATTAATCACCTTGGTTTTTGTTTGTTTGTTTTATGACAAGAAGCCAAAGTACACAGAAGAAGCATGGATTATACAGTTTGAGCTCATTAGGTAGAATTTTACTTTTTAAGTTAATTAGCAGCCCCTAGAGACATCCTAAAAGAAACAGCACATTTCCAACAACACTTGAGGAAGGATCATGTAAACAATGAAACAAATAAACAAAATTGTAAGCATGGAGCTGAGAAATGATGACAAAAATCCAGACTCAATGCAGTTAAAGCCCAGACAGGGGTCAGATGAGATAATCTATGGGGGTAACTGAATGACTATGGCCAGTATGGGAGAGAAAGGTAGGAGATTGCACCTGTGCTTCCCTCTATTCCCTCCTGAAACTGCACTAAAATGGCAGTCAAGGGATTTTTTTCTAAGCATAAATATACCCAAGGAAATATAGAAGAAGATGTGGCTGCAGCCAGATTTTGGAAGCTGGAAAGCAGGTAAATGGAGGTAACTAACCTGACAAACTAGAGGAAGCCAGGACTTGAGCCAGCTGCACAGAAAAGCCAGCAGCAAGACCATCTGAGTTGTTGAAACCCCACAAAGGACAGAAATGGAAAGTACCATGTACCTTTGAAAATGAGGTAGCATTTGGGCTAAATGTTCATGTTAGCAGCAATTCACCTCCCAAATCCTGTATCTTACCCCACCCCACCAGGTAACTGCCTCACATCACCCCAGGCAGAAGATTCCATGGCCTTCCAGAAAGACTGAGTTAGGAGCAACATGCTGCCGAATCCCAGGCTCAGCTGGCCATGGAGTTAGCTTGCTGACAGTTGGAGAGTCAGTGAAAACCTACATAATGACAAGGAAAATCTCCTACTATGTTACCAAGTCAACGGAGAAAACACTATCTGCCTCATACTCCGTATCTTTCCAGGAAGAATAAAGAGTTCCTTTCTGGGGAAACCAACCAAGCCAAGAGAAAAGATATACACATACTGACTCTTGAGGGCTTCTGCAACAAAATAACCTAGCCAGATTATCCTACAGTGAGAACTACCACCTGAGAAACCCCCTCAACCCCCACCAACATGCGCATGTGCGCGCACGCGCACACACACACACACACAGAGCTTCTAATCAGTTTCTAACATGAAATACAAAGGCCAAACTAATCAAGGAAAGAACAGAGAAAAGGCAAGTCATAGAAGCAAACTTCTCAAAACTCTAATTAGTCCTTCAAAGATGTAAAAAAAAAAAAATGCATTCTGAACCTAAAATAGAATGGTATTTTTAAAAGAAGCATTTTGATAACATAAAAGAATTCAAAGAATTTGAACATATTATAGCAGGAACAGAAAATGCCAAAAAAAAAAAAAAGGAGCTGGAACATAAAATTGAAGAACTTTTTCTGAAAGTAGAAGAAAATACAAAAAGAAAAATATATAAAGTACTGAAGAAGATCGGAGATCAATATTTACCTAACAGACTGCCAGAAAAACAAAGAACACAAGTAGAGAGATGATACGATTTCCCAGGCCTAAGCATGAGTTTCCAGACTGGAAAAAACCGATTTTCCAAAACAATAAAAGACCTTCATGAAATCACAGCATCAGAAAAATTCCAGAACTCTGTTCACAAAGAGATAATTACAAAAATTACTGACAGAAAAATAATGATCGAAATCAGAGAGTGGAGGATCAAAGCGCCACCAGGTTTCGGAACAATTGGAAGCTGGAAGACAATGGAGCAAGGCTTTAAAATATCAGACAGAAAATTATTTCCAACCATCACAATTGTCACTCCACTAGGAAAGCACAATTAAGGACTTTTCAGATATGCAATGTCTCAAAAAATGTACAATTTACACTTGAAACTGAAAACTTAGAAATAACAATAGAAACATTATATTCATAAACATGGAGGTAAATTTTTTAAAAAGCCACCTGCCTCTGGGCATTAAGAATCAGAAGCAGGGGAGTTAATTACTATTTTAGTTTTACCTCTTGTAGAACTAATTGACTTTTAAAGCCATTTACCTTTACAGTATTGGTTACAATAAAAATTACTTTAAAATACAAAATAAACAATTAAAATGAAGGTGCAAAATATTATATACAGGTTGCTCTCACTGGAATGCAAAAGAACAGAGTTACACATGCCTGTACATGGACAGACTATTTCTAAAGAAGAGGAGGAAGCTGATAACAATAATTGTCCTTAAAAAGAAACTTCAAGTTACAACGGGGGATTTACTTTTAATTGTGTACTTGTTATCTTATTTTAATTTCTAACCAAGTTATTTCTATTTTAATGTTTTGAAATAAAGTGAGTGGTTTTGTTGAAAAAATGCTGGAGATTTATCCTCTGCAATTTGTATATTCTCTTATGTTCTGGGATTCTTTGTAAACTGAAGATATCCATATGTCAACAGCGTATGCTGGAGTCTCAGGATGGAGCAATGACAATGAATCACAGGGAGGTGAGAATTCATCTGCACTCCAGGCAGGATTAATTTGAAAACATATGAACAGATTTAAGAACAAAAGAGAAAAGGAGAAGGGGTATTACCGTACATGGGTTATCAACATTCTTAATCATAATATGTAAAGAAAGTACATTTTCAATTTAGAAATAATCCTAGAATCTAAGAAAACTTATAAATTGCAGAGGATTAAAGGGCAGGGCTTGATGAACAATTGGATAGAGACAGCGAAGAGTCAAAAATATTCCCAACAATTCCTGGATAATAGAGAATGGTCTGCATAGTCCTTAAATGTAAGGAGGAAAAGAACAATACTAACAGTAGTAAATACCTGTCGAGTCCTTGCCTACTATGTGCCAGACACTATTGTAAGCACATACATGTATTAACTCACTTAATTGCTTGAAGATCACTGTGAGATAGGTACTACTACAAAAACAGAAAGTTTTTGAGCTACAAAAACAGAAAGTTTTCTGGTTTTTTTTTTTTTTTTTTTTGAGACAGAGTCTCGCTCTGTCACTCAGGCTGGAGTGCAGTGGTGCCATCTCGGCTCTCTGCAACCTCTGCTCTGCCTCCTGGGTTCAAGCAATCCTCCTGCCTCAGTCCCCTGAGTAGCTGGGATTACAGGCACATGCCACTATGCCTGGCTAATTTTTGTATTTTTAGTAGAGACAGGGTTTTGCCATGTTGTCCAGGCTGGTCTTGAACTCCTGACCTCAGGTGATCCACCCACCTAGGCCTCCCAAAGTGCTGGGATTACAGGCGTGAGCCACTGCACATGGCCAACAATGCTATTTTCATTAAAAAAGAAAAATCTGTCGCAGATTCTATGGGTCACTTTTTGCAAAAGGGTAGCACTTTCCACTGCATCCTCTCCACACTCACTTCTGTTCTGATCCTGATCTTTAATACCTTTACAGGAGAGTGTTTGGGCTCTGATTTGCTTTTCTTATGAGCAAACTGGCTAAACTAGACACCTAACTTAAAGTCTTGACCACCTACTCCGCATGATTTGCTAAGAGTTTTAACAAGAAATTACATAACCATCATACAGGTTGCTGCCGCTTTCACATTGTGTATCTTTCATAGAATGACAAACAGATGAAATATTCAAAGGCATGGAAAGTAGGTATGAGCTCTTTCACTTTCATGTGTCACCTTGAATGATCACAGTTCACAAGTGATAAACAGGTAAATATGTTGCAAGTTTGGTATCAATAAGGTAGATTCTTTCAAGTTAACCACTACTTCACCATACTCCCATGAATGGTAATCCACAGTTTTTATTCGCAAGGGTCCTCAATCACTTTAAAGCAAATTGAAATCCTAGGCACATTTTGATATTTCTTAATATTTTGCTCCAAGTAAGTAATAAGAAATCCCATTTAATTTCTTTACTTTATGGCAATTTTTGCTATTTCAAACTCCTACATTCCTGACTGTAGAAAGAATGAAGGTACTATTTCTGTAAATTATTTGTTTGTGCAAATATAGAAGCCTGTTTTTTGCTATTACTACCCTCTAGTGGATGCATAGCATACACCAATTTTCATGGATGCACTGGGCCTTTTCCTTAATAATGGCCTTTCAACAGTTATGCTGTCCAATATGGTAACCACCAATCACATATGGCTATTTAAATTTAAATTAATAAAAAATAAATGGAAAATTCAGTTCCTCAGTCACACTGGCAACATATCAAATGCTCAATAATCTCGTGTAGCTATTGACAGCTCTGACATAGAACATTTCCATCATCGTGGAAATCTGTATTGGACAAATGTTTATCCAGACTAACGTGTACATTATGGAACATGGAGACATGAACTTATTTAACCTAAAGGAATTAACCTATTGACAACAGATTAGCCAACGCCATCCCAAAACTCTTGATTCTACTCTCAGCATCCAACATTTACAGAATCAAAACTAACTGTTCTTGAGCTTTTCATACAAAAGTTAACCTCACCTTTTTTAGATAAATTTTTTTCTTTAAATCCAACAGATTTCATCACTCCAAGCATTCAAAGGCCTTGCGGTGGCTGCCAGGCGTGGTGGCTGATGCCTGTAGTCTCAGCACTCTGGGAGGCCAAGGTGGGAGGATCACTTGAGGTCAAGAATTCAAGACCAGCCTGGCCAACATGATAAAGCCTCGTCTCTACTAAAAATACAAAAATTAGCCAGGCATACTGATGTATGCCTGTAATCCCAGCTACTCGGGAGGCTGAGGGAGGCAAATCACTTGAACCTGGGAGGTGGAGGCTGCAGTGAGCTGGCTAACATGGTGAAACCCCGTCTCTACTAAAAAATACAAAAAACTAGCCGGGTGAGGTGGCGGGTGCCTGTGGTCCCAGCTACTCAGGAGGCTGAGGCAGGAGAATGGCGTGAACCCGGGAGGCAGAGCTTGCAGTGAGCTGAGGTCCGGCCACTGCACTCCAGCCTGGGCGACAGAGCAAGACTCCGTCTCAAAAAAAAAAAAAAAAAAAAAAAAAAGGAGTGTCTTAAGCACTATACTGGGCTATACTACACTATACTGCACATACAATTTATTTTCTGGATGAACTAAATTTCCACCTTCCAAAACTTTTAATATTCAATTATAGTTCACACATAAATATTGTGCTTAATTTTGTTATGTGAATATCAAGATATTTGACTGTAGGTATTATTATCTCTGCCTCAAATGTCAAATGAATCACCTAATGGCCTCAAATGAATTCAATCATTATTAGAGTAATAATGTAAATAACCAGACTAAAAGATGTACGTAAGAATTATTTTCTTTTTTATCAAAGCATAACCCTACTCTACAAATGCCTAGGGCTTTGGTATTTAGCAATATTGAAGAAACAGTTGATGGACACCTAGAAGTACTAGATAACCAATGAATAAGTACAGTCCTTGCCTTTGCGAAATTTGCAGGCTGGTGGGAGAACTAACAGTCACATAGCTATTATGTCCATTTGGACATCATGGAACATAACAAACAGGATCATGAAGTAAACACACCTTAGGAACCTCAGATATAACCCTCAATGAATATACATTTATTTTTCCACTCAATGACTATTGTCTTGTGCTGTGTGTTGAGCACTGTTCTAGGCCCTGGAGATACAGCAACAAATTGGATAAGGTCTTATCCAAAGAGCAGTCACAATTAATTTATATAATGATATTCAAGTTTCATCTCTTGCCTTTTTTTTTAAGGCTCATATATATTTGAGAGGGCTTTTCCCTTGCCATGAATTTCATCTTCTGGTTATTTAGTTTGCATATTGAAAGTAGAAACGGGTGTTCATTGGCTTGTTGAAACGGTAACAAATATTTGTTGAGCATTGAGATACTTGCCATCTGATAGGAGTAACAAAAAATAAATACAAAGTGACAAGGCTGTAATAAAAATACATTCAAGGGCCAGGCGCAGTGAGTCACGCCTGTAATCCAGCACTTTGGGAGGCCAATGCAGGCAGATCAGAAAGTCAGGAGATTGAGACCATCCTGGCTAACATGGTGAAACCCCGTCTCTACTAAAAATACAAAAAATTAGCCTGGCATGGTGGCACGCACCTGTAGATCCAGCTACCCAGGAAGCTGAGGCAGGAGAATCGCTTGAACCTGGGAGGCAGAGGTTGCAGTGAGCCGAGATCATGCTACTGCACTCCAGCCTGGGCAACAGAGCGAGACTCTGTTTCAAAAAAAATGAAAATAAAAATAAACTAAAAAGAAATACATTCAAAACTATTGGATAATAGAGTAAGAGGAAGATAACTATTACAGGGAAGATTAGGAAGGATTTATAAAACAGAAGACATTTGACTTAGTATTAAAGAGTAGATGGGAGTTTCCTAAGTGCAAAAAAGCAAGCCAAAAATTGGAAATAAACAGGAGCCTGCTGAATGGAGTCTGGTGATTTAGAGCACAAAGTTCAGGGAGGAGAATGGCAGGAAAACAGGATGAAAAATTGTTCAAGGATATATTTATACCATGAGAAATGAATATGTTTGGGCTGAATCATCTATCAATAGCTCATTTATAATCTGAATCAAGAGCCAAATATCTACTTCCTGCTTTTATATCAAGCTTTATCACAAACATGTATTATTTTAAGGAATTCTATTTTGGCCAATACGCTGATGGAGAGTATAAAAATTATTCTCAATATGTTTTTCACTAAATAATTCACTTATTCAACAAATATTTTAAAGTGTCTATCCTCTGCTTAGCATAATACACGGATTTGTAGTAATCCAAAAGGTAAGCAAAATAGAGTCTACGTTTGAGAATTTGTTGTTTAACTGGGGAAGCAAAGGTGGCCAAGGTAATTGCACTACAATATGACATGTGTACTGTTGGAGTGATGGGTAAATTATTTAGGAGCAAAGAAGATGTGGCTACCTCAGAGAAAATGTAGAATATTTATAGAAAAAGTAAAATTTTATGTGTTTTTAAGAATGATTAAGAGTTCACCAGAAAGACAAGTGAGAAGGTATTCTAGGCAGAAGAATAAAGAATAATGATATCTTCTAGCTATAGGAATTCCTGGCAAACATTTCTCTGACCTAGTTTCAAAAATTAATAAAAACATTTTCAAATTTAAGAAAAGCATATTGTATAAAGATACTTTCTGACTATAAATGTATGTTTCATTAAATTTATGTGGGGTTAAGTAGATATCATACTTTGGAAAAATATTGTTTATGAAATAAACATATTCCTAAAATCAAAACTGGACCCAGTTTTTAGTCCTCCATTATATTCGGCTGTATTTCTTCTACTCAAATAACTCTTCTTAATACTGCTATTGACAAGAGTGAGACAAAATTTAGGGCAGAACAAAAATCCTGCTAGCATGGTAGGCTGAAGACAGAGAAGTCATACCACTATGATCTCAAAATCCCTCTCCAGTGTTTCTCTAAATTTAGTCCACAGCAAGACTGGGAACAGCTCAACAATACACATTTGTGTAAGCTTTTCCTCCTTTCCTATTGAGCTCTTCCAGTATTCCACTCTTCTTTACTTGCAAATTTTTACTGAGATATAATTTACACGTTGTGAAATAGAAAATTCCAGATGTAGTGTTTGATGAGTTTTGACTAATAACACATACATGTGACCCACACTGAAAACAAATCAAATATTTTGATCACTCCAAAAAGTTTTCCCTCCATGTATAGAAACTGGTATTTATCATTACTGCTGTCTTCATTTCTATATTTTAATTTTATAACCTGCATTCCCAAGTAGACAGGAAGTCCAGTCCCCACCCAAAGAGAATGGTGTTTAAATACATATACATGCAATATATAAGCTAACAATTTAAATTCTGTAACAGTTTCCCTGTATATAGAGTAGTAATTTTAGCAATAAAAAGATGCCAAAACATTATCATCACTGAAAACATCATTAAGCATTTTTATTGGAGGAAGAATTTATATAACTGTATTTATGTGAATGAAGCAAAAATCCAAAGTAGAATCAATACCAAATATGAAAATCATAAAACAGTGTAGGCTGAGTGCTGTGGCTCACGCCTATAATTCCAGCACTTGGGAGGCCAAGGTAGGTGCATCGCTTGAGCCTAGGAGTTGAAGACAAGCCTAGACAACATGGTAAAACATTGTCTCTATAAAAGATAATAATAATAATCAATAGGCAGGCTTGACAGAACATGCCTGTGGTCCCAGCTACTCAGGAGGCTGAGGTGAGGGGATTGCTTGAGCCCAGGAGGTGAAGGTTGCAGTGAGCCAAGATCTATCCACTGCCTTAGAGCTTGGGTTACAGAGCAAGACCCTCTCCAAAAAAAAAAAAAAAGTACAAAATACAGCAAAGGTATACACAGACTTCATTATATATACTTCATGAAAAAAAAATGAGTTTTCAACAGAGTCCTGAGGAAGAAAAAAGATATAGAAAACATTGGGAAGACATGAAAGATATGGTCAAAGGAGCGTGTGTGTTTGTGTGTGTGTGTGTGTGTGTGTGTATTGAGGCTGTTGAGAGCAAATTAAATACTAAACAGAGTGTAATTTGTGAAGCATTGGGCATTAGTAATTGCGCTAATAAAAGGTGTTTACTTGAATTGAAATAGACTATGGATCCATTGTGTAACTGCTGAATAAGACTGTCTCAAATTCTGATTTCAAATAAAATGTGGTACAAATGCTACTGGTGTAGAAGGTTTTTGTGCTGATTTTGTATATGATTAGCTGACATTGATTGTGGATGAGTGTTTTGGGCTTCTGCTCTTGCATAGTTCTTGCCACTAATGGATGTAATAATGTTTATGATAAACCCTTCCAGGGTTGCAATGAGGATGACATGCTTTATAGAAGAAAACAAACAAAAAACCTCTGAGTCTATTTGCATTACTTAGTGTCATGTCATTCAACTCTTACCACAGTGCTGCAAATACTACCTCATACTGACACAGGAAACCTGTTCTTGTATTTGTTTGCATGCATATGCCTTTGAATTCATTCTTATTTCTCTTCAAATGAATATGATCTGTCTCTCCCAGTTAGTCTGTAAATTCCCAAATGCCTTGAGGCAAGTTCTATACATTATAAATCTTCACTAAAGGTAGCTTGAGGACTGATTGATTTTAAATGGTCACTTAGAAGGTAAAATCAAGATGCTTCCTAGGAATGTATAATAAATACAAGTCTTTATGCTTCAAAAAACTACATAGGCCTTTTATAAAAACATGAGATATATTTTATTTCTTTATTAACTTTAGGTATTTATTTATACTTTTTTCTTAGATTATAAGGCCCAAGAAGGACATGACTCTCTATTCAGCTCAACTTGAAAATGCCTAATAGGATATAAGGCTTCAGTAGGGATTTAATGATGTTCTAAGCTAATGATCATGTTATCTGACTGTATTACGAGTGGAATAATCAGGCTTTCAACGATTGTCTTTAACTGGAAAAAATAAGCTTTTCTGGAAAAGAGGCCTGTGTTTTATTTAAATCAACTCAACATGGAAAAACAGAACAAAACAAAACACTAAAAGGCACTAAACAATTGGGGGAGAGAAATTACTAAATGTAATCTGAAGTGTGTCTGGGTGTAATGGTCCTTTGATATGTCTACTTGACTAGGCTACCATTCCTAGCTATCAATCAAACAATAATCTAGTCATTGCTATGAAGATATTTTGTAGATGCGATTAAAGTCCATAATTAGTTGACTTTAAGTAAGGGACATAATCCTAAATAACTTGGGTGGCCCTGAGTCAATCAGTTGAAAGTCGATAAAAGCAAAGCTGAGGCTTCCCTGAAGAAGAAATTCCACTTGAAGCTATGGATGGCAGCTTCAACTCCCAAGTTCCAGTCTGCACTTCCTGGCAGCCTGCACAATGGATGTTGGACTTGCCTAACCAACCACCTACAGTCACATAGCCAGTTCCTTATGACAAACATCTTAATATATATCTCCTACTGATTCTCTGATTCTGTTTCTCTGATTGAACTGTTTCTGATGCCATACATATATTACAAATGTTAATGTCAACTTGCTGTTCTATAAAACTTCTATCTCAGCCCACCATTTTCAGTGGCAAATAGTTTGCTATAATCCCATCCTAGAGCAGAAATGGCCTGAGAAAATGGAAATTTTTAAAAATAAACTTACTTAAAACAGCTACAAAGAGCTGTCATTAGCAAGGAGATAAACATACATATTCAAACATTTTAAATATTTTAAATGAAATGAAACATTTTAAACGAATGTTTTGTCATCAGAAAATTATAACCGGGAAAATGCTCTTTAACTCATCTGATGTAACATACAAACAACAGCCAAGAAAATAGCAATAGAGCCTTTTCAGGCTATTATCTTCATAGGTTTCTAGGCATGTACCTAAAGTAATAGTTTGGCATTCCTAGCTTATTTATTTATACAATGAGAGCCATTAATCATTCCATTTGAGCTTAAGTATCTGCATTTGAACTTCAACTAGAGCCTCAATATAGCAGTGTACTTGAGAACTGCCAATGTGGAATTTCTTTTCTTACTTCAACAAACAATTCAGTTCAAACATTTATTGAATACTCATTAGTTGCTAGGAATATAAATACCCTATGACTAAGTTTTGACTATTTGCTTATTAAATTCTCAAATACAAAATGAATATCAGCATTCAAATGCTTATGCTATTGAGAAATGTTAGAAAATTTTAAAAAATTACCTTTATTCATATCCTGAAAGAAATTTTCTTCCATTGACTCTCAAATGAAACTTCTTATAATATTCTCCCAAACTTAAAACATGTCTCTCTCATTTGTAATATACAGGAAGACATCCTAAATTGCCTTTGTAATGTATTTCTGTACCTAAACTAACTACCACTTGTACTTTTATAATGGATAGATTAGAGGAAAAGAAAGAAAAAAATTGGCTGGCAATTTGGTACAAAAATAGAGGGTAAAATTGGAGAAGTTTAAATAATGAATATAAAGAGAGAAGAGGGAAATTAACAAAGAAAATTATACAAAAAAAAGGAATAAGAAACAAAGGAGAGATGAGAATTAAAATAGGAAAATGAAGGTAAGGAGTAAAACTCAAGCAAAAGGAATTTAAAACTCCATGCTTCTGTAGAATAATCAATTAACAATAAAATATTTTAGAATCCTTAGAGAAAAAGTTATATAATAAATCTCATACAATTTTGTCTCATTCTTTTATCAACTGGACAGTGGGAAAATTAACTAAACTGTTGTTAAACCTAAGGCAAGATTGTTGATTCTCCAGAATTCAGATATGATTAAATAATGGGCATTGGAATATACTAATGTTTTCCTACTTAGAAATCTAGGAGTGGTCTAACATCTAAGAAAATGTTCCCTTGACAGAATTATGTGTTGGGGACACAGAACTCTTTGAAATAGGCCTATGACTTCTGATGTATTACTAGCATAAAATAATAAATGTTTATCTGCATCTGCATTTAGCCAACAAGATCTGTGTGGCTACCATACTTTATTAAAGACTCTTTTTGTCTTTATGGGATTGAATGGGTGTTAATGCGACCTGCCTATGGAATGAACTGACCCAGATTCTACTATCAATCTCCGAAGTCAGTTATGTTCTTCTCACAATGTTTAGAATCTCATTCTTTCTTCCTTTCTGTAAAGTAGCAGAAGATGTTGGGCATGAAAGGTTAGTTTGAGACAAATTCTGTGAATCTAGACAAATTGACAGACTGATGTCAAAAGGTCAATTTTATAAAGATTCTTTCCTCTGATTATTTTCTCTCCTAATACCTTCCCTGGTGTAAAAGAAAGCAATGTGTTTATTTCTTCCAATCAAGACCCTTAATTCCTTCAAGGCCTGCTAAAATAACACTGAGTAAAGACACAAAAATGGTAAACACGCACCAAGTTACTTTAATGTAAACCCTACCATGAAAAACCTTCATTACAAAATCCCTATTTGTTATGTTAATCTCTTCATCCTTGCCACTGCTGAAGAATTTTCCTCTTCTAGTATTATAAATCCTGGAACATTTCCAAAAATTCTCTAACCCAAGAAAAATGTCTCAAGGCCCTAACCTATTTGTAAAGATTTAGGAACATTACAAAAAATTAAAGATTTAAGTATTAAGTATGTTCTCCCTGCTTATTAGTTTGATGTGTATGTTATTTTCTTAGGCATATTTCACATGGTGTTGCTTTATTGAAATCAGCATGTTGGACACTCCCATTAGTTACTGACATACAAAACACGTCCTATGCTGCACTTACCTGCCCGCTTAGGATGCATTAGAAAAGAAATGTTTCAGCATTTTAGGAGAAGGGATCAATGTTGTCAGTTAAGTGATCAACTAAAATATTAGGTACTGAAAATAGGCAGGGGAATACTGGAAGTGGGAAAAGACATGAGATGGGAAGAAGCAGAATAATGGATTTCATAAATGTCAAAAATATTTTATATTTATTTCATATTTTATAAATAATGACTATGATACAGTCATACTTCTACTTACTCATCTCATTCAATCCATATAACAATTTAGTCAGATAAGAAGTAATTTAAGTAATATTCTTATTCCTGTTTTACAAATAAAGAAACTGAGACATGGAAAAATAATGTAATTTGTCCAGTGACAGCACAGCTGTTGTATGGTGAAGCAGGCATGCAAATTCAGGCTCTCCTACTCCAACTTCCACAATATCACGCTATGCTACAGTGGCTCACTTAAATTATGCCCCTGAAAAATACACTAATATCTCTACAATCTAAATTTTACCTTAAGATGTCAGTAATTCCCTTCACAAAAGCCAAAACGATGTATTAGTAAATGCTCCAGTCACTTACACAAACTTGACATGTCACCAGACAATGATTCCTCCCAATTTTTCCCATTGCATTATTTGTTTTGTGTTGTTCCATTTTTAATTTTACTCCTGGTTGTTCCCACATAATACTGTTAAAAAAACAAACAAACAAACAAACAAAAAACAGCAGTTCTCTGATGTTTTCGCCCCATGGCCTCTTCATGCTCTTAAAGAGGACCTCAAAGATCTTTTGTATATGTAGTTTTTTTTTAAAATACCATATTAGAAGCTAAATATGACAAATTTTAAAGATATATCTATTCCCTTAAAAATAACAAAAATAACCCATTAATGTTAACATAAGTAACATGTTCCGTGAAAAATAACTGTATTTTCCAAAACAAAAAACAGTGAGAAAATTGGCATGATTTCACATTTCTGTCAAATATTTCAATGTCTAGTATAATAGAAGACAGCTGAATTTTACATTTGCTTCTACATTCAATCTATTGCGGTCTGTTGTTGGGTTAAAGCATATGAAGAAAATCAGGCCTCAAATAGATTTGTAGTTGGAAAAGGTAAGAGTATTTTAGTAGCTTAATTGCAAATGATCTTCAATATAACACCAAAATGCAGTAAGGTGTAGCCTCTTAAAGATTAGTTGCAATGAGCAACTAATTTCATTATTCAACATCAAACAATTACAAAACGCATTTCATTATTCAACATCAAACAATTACATTTGTTATTTACAAGCTTTTCAAAATGCCATTTTTTTTGAAATCTCAAATTCTATCGTTGACAACAAATACTGCCAGTTGTTTTGTATAAAGTGACAGTCTCATTTTCTTTATTTTCAAGAAAATATCTATAAAATATTCAAGTCTGAATAACCATAGTTTGCCTGCCAGTCATTCTTTCAATTAAAAAAATGATGTTTCATGAAATAAGCTTGCAACTCAAAGAACTGCACAAATACTTTTTCTCAAGACACCCTTCACAGTTTAGTATGGAGCAAAATGCTTTCTGCATACTTCACATTTGCCCTACATGATAAATAATCTGAAACATTGAGACTTAGCAAAATTAATATTTTATACTGCTTCATTAATGATATTCTTAACTGCAAATGTGATTGTGGTGAAAATATATATCTATATAATGACTACTAGTATAATTTGCTGCACTGTGTTGATACATGCTAAGGCACCAGGGGTTTCGCCCTCCATTACTTTTGCCCCCTCAGTACAAATGCCAACACATTGCAGGAGGCAAATAACATACTAGTGTTGTTATGAAAATAGCTTTGACTTTGCATACCCTTTGGAACAGTGTCAAGGAACCTCAGTGGTACATGAACCACAGCTTGAGAACCTCCATTCTAGAGAGTACAAAGACTACTTTTTGAGTTGTCTTAGGTTATGAATGGCTCTCCTTTAACCTTGCAGACTGGACTATCCCTCACCTAGACCAGATATTGTACATTAGAAGCAATCCCAGTCAAAAGCACCTTGTACAAAATAAAAAACCAAAGGTAACACTGACCAAATAAACATTTGTCTGTGGATTTGTACTAGTATATCAATTTCAAATGTAATGAAAAATATTTATTTTACAATACTTTTCATCCTGTTGTTTTAATTCCATGAGGAAAGCTGGGGAAAAAAAAAATTAAAACCTTGATCTCATGCCAAGAGCTCAAAGCAGCACCTCCCCTTTTTGGGTGGCAGCTGTTTCTTGTAACTAAGACACATGTTTTGTTTTCTAAAATAATTGTGAGGACTAAGTAATGACTACGAATGCCTTTGTAAAATTAGCATAGTTGTATTTTTATTTGGTTTGTGAAACTTTACCAAAATAATACATCAAACGTGGTTTAAAGGAATTGTTTGAAGTATGCTGAAGGAAAGTTCAGAGAAACAGTTTTATGATGCTAGGCCTCCTCTTTGATACACACTGCAAAAACTCTGGGAGACGTTTATGCCCAGCTAGAGAGATTGGTGAATGACTACATGAACAAAACAGCATGACCTAGTAATAAAGAGTAGACTGCATGGTTTACCAACCTCTTTTCTGGCAATAAGTAGCACCTTGGTTATGTACAAAACAATGAAGTGAAACTAATTATTGTCACAGCAATACTGTTAAAAGACACTATTTACTTGACATTTGCACCATGAGCAGAAAAATATTTCTACAATCAAGGGCTGTAAAACTAAGTTCTCTATTCGTTATTCTAAAGGGCTTCTTTAAACACAGAACAAATAAATGAAAGAATGGATTGATTCAGAATGGCTGCACCAACACTATCCAATGGGAAGTATAAATTAAAGTCCTGCATAGATGCTTTAACAAGGTTTTAACTATGCAAGGGTACTTGCCACCCACTGTTCTTGGCTTTGTCAACCCCCAGACTGAGGCAACAAAAAGAGTTAAGTTTAATTTCTTGTGCCATGTATATTTTCTGAGCATCCAGGCTTTTAGCTAAAGCATTTTCACTAGCTTTACCTAAGTCAGTACTCTTCCTATAATAAATCTCACCCTCCAATAACTTATTATCTGACAAAGGGATTTTCTACTTAGTACATTGTATCATTGTTTGTATTTGAGGATTTAAGGGTCTGTCTTCTTCTGAGGCTTTCATGTTAAGGCTAAAAACCATGCCACTCCATACCACAGTCTGCACAGAGCTTGGCACAGAGCAGGAGCGATAGAGGTACATATGTTACATCCCATAAGAACAGAGACTTCCCACTTCCTCATCCCCAGTGCCCAGAACAGCATCTGGCACTCAGTGGATTCTACTGGCTGAATGGCACAGTTATGATTAGAGACCACATATTCTGCTATTGAAAGGTATAGAAACTATGTTCGTTTTCTGTTCATTTTAAACTGCATTTTTCTGGATATATATTACTGTGAGTTTGGGGTATATTGACGTGTCCCAGGTAGGCCATTAGATTAATTCTTCGAGGACCAGAGGCAATTTTTTCATATCTGAACTCTGCTTCCCTATTTCTCTTCACAACAGTAGACTCTAACGCTTTTATTCATGGTAAAATGTCATGTCCTTAATTCTTTCATTTTTATGTGAAGAAAATGTTCAATCTGTGTTCTTCATGCAGCACTGTCTGCATTCATCAATGAAGCTAACAAATGAATAAACCTATTGGGAATAAGAAATGCTGGCAATATTGAGGGATCAGCAGTAACTTCCTGGAAAATCAGAAATAACTACAAAGAACTTTGAAAACAAACTGTCTTAAAAAATGCAATTAATCTGCCGGGCGCGGTGGCTCACGCCTGTAATCCCAGCACTTTGGGAGGCCGAGGCGGGCGGATCACGAGGTCAGGAGATCGAGACCATCCTGGCTAACACGGTGAAACCCCGTCTCTACTAAAAATGCAAAAAATTAGCCGGGCGAGGCGGCGGGCGCCTGTAGTCCCAGCTACTCGGGAGGCTGAGGCAGGAGAATGGCGTGAACCCGGGAGGCGGAGCTTGCAGTGAGCCGAGATCGCGCCACGGCACTCCAGCCTGGGCGACTAAGCGAGACTCTGTCTCAACAACAACAACAAAAAAAAATGCAATTAATCATGCCTGTAATCCCAGCACTTTGGGAGGCCGAGGCAAGCAGATCACAAGGTCAGGGGATCGAGACCATCCTGGCCAACATGGTGAAACCCTGTCTCTACTAAAAATACAAAAATTAGCTGGGCGTGGCAGTGCATGCCTGTAATCCTAGCTACTCAGGAGGCTGAGGCAGGAGAATCACTTGAATCGGTGAGTTGGAGGTTGCAGTGAGCCAGGATCGTGCCACTGCACTCCAGCCTGGCGACAGACTCCGTCTAAAAAAATAAAAAGGAATTAATATAAGCACTTAGTAGAATGTGCTTCTGTCTTTCTTCCACTCCTCCCAGCTCTGGTGCATGCTTTTCCTAAGACACTTCCCTGACAGTGTACATCATAGCAGGCAGGGTGTATAGACAACTAGTGTATAGGTTTAACAATGGGCATTACACATAAAATAGCAAAAGTATATGGAATCCTATTTCTGTATGCTGTCTGCTAGAGAAAACTTCTCTACTAATGCAATATTAAAGTTTAATTTGAGTCTAAATTAAAAGTCTAGTTTAATACTACAGCTACAAATGTAACCATATCAAAATTAAGAAGAAAATAATTTAAGAAAATGTTCCTTAGCATTAAAATCTCTGAAATATTTCAATTACTCAAATCAGGATTCAATGTGCAGTTGAATATGGCAATGTGAATGTGATCTGATTAACTTTTTTCTCATAAAAAATTTCTTCTTATTACATTCTTCAGATTGCAGTAAGTTTTATTTGTAATTTTTACATGGTGCTGATGTAGTTTCTCCTGTGATGAATCTTCTCAAAGTAGTTTTCAACAACTCAACCCAATAAAAAATATACATATAAGATAAAAATGGAAATAACAACCATGGAAACAAAAATATGAGAATGACTTCGAAAGAAATTGTATAAATTTGAATTAATAAGACCATTTATTGAGTCATGGTAGTGTAAACTTAAAATAAAATCCTGAGCCCCCAATCAATTAAACAGATACCCCTTGGCCAAATAGACACCCCCAAACCTTAAAACGTAGTTCCCAACCATAATGAGATAAGAGATCAGACAAGCCTTGTTGTACCCCTTTCCCTTTATAGTTTAGACACAACCAACATTAGTGTTAAAATGAAAATCATAAACTAACAAAACAGACTCTTTGTGACAATAAAATACTAAATTATAGACAAAACTTAAGGCCAGGCTAGGCAAGGATTAAGTCATATATTCCCTACACTTAAAAAATAAACTATGTTCTAATTGCCAAGAATTTTCTTTTTCTCTAATAACTAAACATTAGCCTCAAAATAAACAATATTAAGCAATTTATAGCTCCTCAAGATACTAACTAAACCCCTGTTCTATTAGCTGTAACTACAGTTTTAATTACACAAGAGACTCATTTCAATAACTTTCTCCTAATAACAAATGCAGCCACTGTAGACTAGTTCTGGCTAGTTCACAGAGATTACACACTTGTGTGCCTTCGTGTCCTAAAAAGATCTTTTAATATCTAGAACCTAATTATAACACATTTAGATAATAGGTCTCCATCCCAAAGAAAACATAGATCATATGTTACATATTTATTCAATAAACGTGTGTCAAGGCCATATTCATAAATATTCGTAACTCGTTCGATGACCGTTTAAATATGTTTAGTCAACCCCTTCAACATAAAACTCCTACCCCCAACTCCCCCTCCTTCAAAATGCCTATCTCTAGTTTCATCTGGAAACACACTTGCCAGCCTGCAGAATGGCCACCTTACAGTTTGTAATCCTTTATAAAAAATAAAGTTTCCTTTTCTCCTCTCCAGATTTATGAAAGTTTTTTTTTAGCTAACAATTACCATTTTTTTTTAAGCTATCAGTTACTGCAATGGATGGCATTTGACTAAAGTTCTGCTGCTCTGGTTAAAGAAAAACCTGAAACAAGAAGGAGCTCCCTGCAGGCCACAGCTGCATGTGCCAGCCCCTGGCTGACTTATCTCCACCGTTGATCAAGGTCGCTGGCAGTCTCACCCCATGCAAACCGCCCCACAGGCCCTGTGTGTGGGTGTGAACGCATCAAGCCTGGCAGCTCAGGTTAGGGTGGGAATTCACAGGAACACAGTGAACACCAAAATGATAAACATGGCTCTTATTCTTAATTGTAGTTGAAACCTCTTTAAGACAGTTTTATATATTTACATTCTAAGGGAATGTAAGGGAATATAAGGGAAAAGACTTTAGGTGTCATGGAGAAGTCTAAACATGCACAAAACTAAAGAGATAACCCCTCATCCTTCTTTGGGAATGGACGTCATGAAGTGCACTGCACTTTACTTCTATTAACTGGACAAACTTAGGGCACAGTATTGTCCTCTTCTTCTATGAAGAAAGCCATGAAAATCTTTATCCATGGCCTCCTTTTTCCTAAACAGTCTGGCTTCACCCTCTCTGTACCACTGAACTGGCTTCTCCAGATTATGAATCATCTCCCGATCATTCAGTCCAATGGTTGGTGTTCACTCCACACTATGTGTATCCACTGAATTACTCCATTACCTCTTCCATTTCCTGAGACTACACCGTCTGCCCCCTCACTTTTAAATGCGTTCCATTGATCTTTTTTTTCTTTTTTAATACTTCAAGTTCTAGGGTACATGTGCACAACGTGCAGGTTTGTTACATATGTATACATGTGCCATGTTGGTGTGCTGCACCCATTAACTCGTCATTTACATTAGGTATATCTCCTAACGCTATCCTTCCCCACTCCCCACTCCCCACAATAAGCCCTGGTGTGTGATGTTCCCCTTCCTGCGTCCAAGTGATCTCATTGTTCAATTCCCACCTATGAGTGAGAACATGCGGTGTTTGGTTTTCTGTTCTTGCGATAGTTTTCTGAGAATGATGGTTTCCAGTTGCATCCATGTCCCTACAAAGGACACGAACTCATCCTTTTTTATGGCTACATAGTATTCCATGGTGTATATGTGCCATATTTTCTTAATCCAGTCTGTCACTGATGGACATTTGGGTTGATTCCAAGTCTTTGCTATTGTGAATAGTGCCGCAATAAACATACATGTGCATGTGTCTTTATAGCAGCTTGATTTATAATCCTTTGGGTATATACCCAATAATAGGATGGCTGAGTCAAATGGTATTTCTAGTTCTAGATCCTTGAGGAATCGCCATACTGTTTTCCACAATGGTTGAACTAGTTTACAGTCCCACCAACAGTGTAAAAGTGTTCCTATTTCTCTACATCCTCTCCAGCACCTGTTGTTTCTTGATTTTTTAATGATTGTCATTCTAACTGGTGTGAGATGGTATCTCATTGTGGTTTTGATTTGCATTTCTCTGATGGCGAGTTATGATGAGCATTTTTTCATGTGTCTGTATAAATGTCAGCCAAATGTCATGCTGGCTACATAAATGTCTTCTTTTGAGAAGTGTCTGTTCATATCCTTTGCCCACTTTTTGATGGGGTTGTTTGTTTTTTTCTTGTAAATTTGTTTGAGTTCTTTGTAGGTTCTGGATATTAGCCCTTTGTCAGATGAATAGATTGCAAAAATTTTCTCCCATTCTGTAGGTTGCCTGTTCACTCTGATGGTAGTTTCTTTTGCTGTGCAGAAGCTCTTTAGTTTAATGAGATCCCATTTGTCAATTTTGGCTTATTATTTTCTCATCCTATTCTCCCTTACTCAGAGATCCTGTTCCTTCTCCTGACTTCACAGGCTCCTTCCTGTAGGGTGAATTTCCAAGTCCACATTTTCATTCTTGACTTTGCGTGAACTCCGGTCCTGCATCTTTAGCCACTAACAGACATTTCTACTTGTCTCTTAAAATACAATATATTTAAAATTGAACTCTTCAACTTGGTCTCATCTACCACTCGGCTTTCCTTCCCTAACTTTTGTTTCCTTTCCTTTTTTGGGGGGAGAGGGGAAGAGGTGAGGGGGAGACAGGATCTCACTCTGTTGCTCAGGCTTGAGGGCAGTGGTGCAATCTTGGCTCACTGTAACCTCTGCCTCCCAGGCTCAAGCAATCCTCCCACCTCAGGCTCCTGAGTAGCTGGGACTACAGGCACACACAACTACGCCCGGCTAATGTTTCCTTCCTTCCTTCCTTCCTTCCTTCCTTCCTTCCTTCCTTCCTTCCTTCCTATCTTTCTTTTTTTTTTTTTTTTTTTGACAGGGGTCTTCGTATGTTACCCAGGCTCATCTCAAACTTCTACACTAAACTTCTACACTTCAGAGATCCGCTCCCCACCTTGACCTCCCAAAGTGCTGGAATTACAGGCGTGAGCCATCGTGCCTGGCCCTAATTTTTCTTATATCTGTTTGTGGTAACATCTTTTTCCAAGTTACCTACATATATTTTCTTTAGATATTAAATTTTAGTGATCCTTCACCTTATTAGATAGAACCATATGAAATGTCTATTTACATGGGCCAAAAATGGTCAAATATCAGCAATTTCCTATTATTTCCTTCTTAAAATTTCAGATTCTTTTGGTACTTCAGTAACCTCCTGTTTTCTGCACTTCTATTTCTCTGCTTGCAGTTTGTTCTGAAGTTCACAACTTATTAATCTTTCTGAAATACTCACCTTTGAGAACTCCAGTCTAAAGTTAACAAGACTTTTCCTTCACTTTTTGTTCACATCTTATACAATTGGCCCCTAAATCTACCTTTGCAGTCTTGGCCCTACTCATCTTCAGAGTTCTCTGTTCCAATCAAACTGGCATAAACATTATCTGTCTGTCCCCTCTTTATTTAGAGAACTCTCCTTCCTTACTTCAGAAATCCCTCTGCTTGTAGACTTACACAAACTTTAATCTCACACAGTCTAGTGACATGCCCACTGTCCTTCACTTCACTTTTAAATATTCTTACTAACTAATGAGACATCCTTCCACATACTGTTTAAATATCTTGAAAGTAAAAAATGATGTATTTTATTTCTTTATTAAGCAGAGCATACAGCCTTATCCATAGTAGGTGATCAAAATATGGTTGCTGCTGCTTATTATAATTTTTTTAAATGATCTGTCTGAGTTCTGGCCCAGAAACCTTCCCTTAAATCACCCTTCTGAACGTAACCCTCCTGCCCAGAGATGAGATGTCTTTTAAAGAAGTTTTCAGATCTGCTCCATTTCCTATCAACACTACTGCTATTTGTGAGATCATGCACTTGTACACCAATCTATCTTCAGGGCAGACTCTTAGATTTCATCAGAATGGAAACTGATGAAAGATTCAGAGATTTTTTTCACAGATTTTAAAATTATTGGACTAGACTTGAATTTCTGTATATCTCTAGCAATAAAATATTGGAGAGATGTATAGCAATATATCTCAGAATCTACTAAATCCAAACAGCTCAGTGACTACAGTTAAACTGAGAAGCTTTGATTCATGAATCCTGTTTTCATGGGACCTCATAATCTGTTATCTGAATATCCAAGCAAGAAAATGACTCTTTGTCATCAAGTCATAATAGCCTTTTTCCCCCCCCCCCCCCAATGCCTGCTTGATTTACTTTAACATACCCTTGGTCTTTGTCTTCTTATAGATAAATAAAAATGATTCTTATAAGCCCTACTGGTCCCCTAAGGTTCTCTATCCATGTTTCATCTGTGGTGCCATGTAATTGCCAAGATTCAATCCAAGCTGATTTAAAAACAAGCTAGGTTATGTTTTTAAATAACTCTCTTAAAAAAGAAACCCAAAATCATAAAGTTGTACTTCTTGAGAAATTCCTATTTTGTTGTGTATTTTCTTTTACTGAACCAAGCAAAAAGCAAAAAATATGCTGTTTTCACTTTAAAATACTTCTGCTATTCGTTTAAAAAGGTAAATGTAAGAAATAACTTCTGCAAAAGAGCATACTCTTTTCCGGTTCTTTAGGACATTTTTAAAGGCTATTTATTGAAAACGAGTCAACAGAATTAAACAAAGGTTTGTACCATTAAGCTCCAGTGAGAAAAGATTTAGTTCAGATGACTAAAAAAAAAGTGAATATGGAATAAAGTATGTTAAATCTGCATGTTTAATTTTCAGACAAGACATACTTAGTTAAATTTTCTAAGTATGTGATATGATAGCATCCAAGGTCATTTGGTTTAAATTCACTTAGTTAAATTTTCTAAGTATGTGATATGATAGCATCCAAGGTCATTTGGTTTAAATTCATGATTAAGAAATAGATAACACAGTTATTTAAATGTACTGCATTCATTAATTATTGAGCCACATAACTGAGTTGCTATTTTAACTTTGGTTAAAGATTAGTTCTAGTTGTTCTTAAACTTTCTTTAACTTTTTTTTTTTTTTTACTTTGCAATTAAGTGCAAAGATTATACTTAAAGTTAATTTCTCTGCCAAATTAGAAAGGAAAGAAAATTGATGGCATTAAGCAGAACAATTTTCCTTAACTTAGTAATATTGATCTAAAAATAGGGCAAATGAAAGTAAAGATTCTGGTTTATTTGTGTTATTTTATTTTTGTTTTGCGTTCTTATCAATTATAGTCTTTGTTTCCCTGTCATTATCTTGGAATGGATTACAAAGTTTTCTTGCTAAGTACTTTTTTCCCTGATTTGTATTCAATGAAATATTAGTTTTAAAAATTTGCCCAATCAGTAGAAATTCACATTTCCTTTAATTCTTTCCTAAGTACTGGCATTTTTGAACTAAGTAGATTTAATGATAATTTTCAACTAAATATTATAATTCATTTCTCAAAATGAAAATAATTATATTTTAATTTTGTATTAATATTGCAAGTTACACCCCAAATTATTTATTGAATAGCTACTATGTGGAAATGATTTAATAATTCCAATAGTACTATGTAAGAAATCCATGTATAATCTCTGGATATTTTGATTTTGTTTATATAAGCATAGTAGGCAGCCTCTAAGATGGCTCCAATGACCCCTGACTTTTTGTGTTTGCACTCTTGTATAGTTGCCTCCCCCAGTTGTATCAGAGTTGGTCTGTATGAAAACAGAATATGGCAGAAGTATGGTATTGTATAATAAAGAACTTCTCTGGCCTTTATCTCTGGTTCCTTGGAAGGAAGTTCTAAACCCTTGGAAATTCCCAAGTGATTGGAGTGCCTGCCATTCATTCAGACCACACCGGAGCCTACACTCACAAGGTATCTCATGGTAGGCTCCTAGATACGTTCATGATGAGGGATGACTATGCCAGAAAAACCAACCATTTGATTAGAGAGTTGGGACTATAAGTCATACAATATCAATCTGAACTCCTGGGAGGAAAAGGAAGGTTGAGATGTAATTTAGTCATTAATGATTCAATCAACCAAATCTTTATAATGAAACCCTAGTAATTAAAACCCTGGAGACCAAGAAAACTCAGGTGAGCTTGCTGGTTAGGGATACACAATGATGTGCTGTAGAGTGACATGTCCTGAGGACTTGGGAGCTTTGCATTTTGGACTCTTCCACATGTTGCCCTATCTGTCTCTTCATTTGATTGATTCCAAGTTGTATTTTTTATAATAAAACTGTGATCACAAGTAAAGTGCTGTCCTGAGCTCTGCGAGTCCTTCTAGCAAATAACTGAACTTGAGGAAATAGTGAGAACCCACAAATTGGTAGGCGGTTGATCAGAGGTACAGATGGCCTGGGATTCCCTGAAGCTTACAGCTGGTATCTGAAGTTGAGGACAGCCTTGTAAAAGACTCTGCCCTTAACCTGTGAAATTCAACCAAACTCAAGGAAGTTAGAGTCAGAATTGTATGGTGTATGATATGTCACTTCTAAGAGTAGTTTATAAAAGACATGGTGGCTTCCCACCGTGGATGAAATTCGCTGCAATGATGTAATGGTCCTAGGTTCCATTGGTGATAAACTAGGACCTCCATCCAGCAGCCATGTAAGTGAACCTTCTGTGAAATCGGATCCTCTAGCCTCAGTGAAGCCCCCTAGGTGACTGCAGCCCTGACTGGCATTTGAATTGTAATTCCATTTGAGACCCTGAGCTGAAACTATCTAGCTAACCCACTGCCAGATACTGACAGAAACTAGTAATAGCTGGTGGCTCATGCCTGTAATCCCAGCACTTTGGGAGACCAAGGTGGGCAGATCACAAGGTAAGGAGTTCGAGACCAGCTTGGCCAACACAGTGAAACCCCGTCTCTACTAAAAATACAAAAAATTAGCTGGGTGTGGTGGCGGGCTCCTGTAATCCCAGCTGCTCGAGAGGCTGAGGCAGGAGAATCACTTGAACCCGGGAGGTGGAGGTTGCAGTGAGCCAAGATCATGCCATTGCACTACAGCCCGGGTGACAGTGCGAGACTCCGTCTCAAAAAAAAAAAAAAGAGGAAACTAGTAATAGCAAATGTTTGTTATTTATAGCCACTATGTTTGGGGTAATATGTTGTGTAAAAATAAATAAATAATGAACTAGGGAAATGGAAGCTATTAGCATTTGGTTTTAAGATTCAGATCTCTTGTTTTCCAGTTAATCTCAAAGAATAATGTATAACTGTCCCTTCTCTGTCATGGTTTTTCTTATGTGTGGATCTCTGAAAAATTTGCATATCTCCCCATTAAAAGGTGAGGTTACCCCTCTTGACTCTAGGATAGGCTAAACCAACCAAATCCGAGTAGTTTATCACACAAAAGTCTATTTCTTAACCACATAGTAGTTATATTGGCTCAGTGACCCAAGTCTCTTTCATTTTTTGACATTCACACATGGGAGAAAGTGAGGAGGGTCTCATATGGGGTCTTATTCCCGGGTTGGAAATTATGTACACCACTTCTGCCCACATCCTTTAGCCAAACTCGGTCACACTGTACCAACATAACTTCAAGGGATGCGATGAAATGTGTTTTCTCTACCAGACCAAGAAGAGAAAATGGAATTTGTGACAATCAGAAGTCTCTGTCAAAAAGTAGAGCTCTGTTTTCTTTGGAGCATACTGGATTTGTCAGGAGTATCAAAAAGTATAAACAACAATATCCAATATACATAAAGGAGTCTTCATAATTAGCAGAACATGAGCCGAAGTAACAGTAGCATCTCTATGAGATGGCATTCATGGTATATAATGACTTAGCTTCTATACTGATGAAAATCCTGTGCCCCTTACGCTGTCACAAAACTAATACAACCAAATGTGGGTTTCTCTGTTTCACGCACTAGCATGTTTTATGTTCTATCACACTAGGAATGGTTACAATATTTATATATGACTTGATTGTGTGGGGTGGGTTGAAGGCTATTAAAACTGATGATGAGTGGAGAAAGGTCATTTTCATATGCATTGAAGACACACATTCTTAGGTCATAGGCTTTGATGTGGGTTGCTTCCAAGATGGGCCAGTTGTGCCTAACTTCTTCAGCTCCTCTCATCTGCAGCTATTACCTTTATTAAACCTTCAGGCTTTGCTCAGCTCAGATACTGAGCCAGTCCTCGCCATGGCAATCTGTATTCCAATAGGCTCAGGTACATTACTGTATAGTAGCAGGTTATAATTAAATTTTGCTGCCTAAATATGTGTGTGTCTCTCACCTACAACCTTCCTCTCCAATCTGCTCCCCTGCTATGACACACACGCACACACACACATACACACACACACAACCCTTCCATATGCACCCTGCTCATATGTCTGAGCTTCTGCTTAATCGTCTGTCCATTTCCCACTCTGGGTTGAAGCCGTGGGCTGAAATCTAACTTACTACACTTAGAACCTACTATCCATCTTTGCTCTTGTTAAACTTGAATCTAAAGTCTCCCTATCCCTGTAAGAGCTTTAATTTGAACTAAAGTAGTAGAGAAACCTACAATATTCATATTCCCACTGTCTCTAGAACTGCATATGATTGAATTCTTGCCCTGGGTGGCAGCTGCTGAAGTTACAGCGTGCTTCAGAGCCAGGCTGCCATGGATATGACATAGCACTATAATTGGTTTCATTCAAAAGTCTTTGAAAGGCAAGGCTAGCTAGAGACAAAAGAGAAACTTAAAAGGACTGAATATTTATCTTTGAAAATGGAATATTTTAAGTAATCTTTGTTTTTTGTGAGATTTCAGAAGTCACCATAATACTGTACTTTTGCATCCATAGATGATATTACTATAATAAAATGAAGAATATAGAAATCAATATGAACATAAAAAATAAATTATGTTTGAAAAGAGAAAGACAACATATAATAATATAAAACAACTTAAATCATTCTCTTTGTGTACTCATTATTTTGTCTCCAGGAAGCCAGAAGAATATATATATATATGTAATGTGTATATATACACACACACACACATATATATAATCCAAGGTATTTGAGACTCACACAGAACCTAGACATTTAAACTCAAACTTGGGATAAAAGTCCATTTTGTGTGTCCTTAGAATACACCCTAAAGAAAAGCAGGATTATCCAAGAATACAGATTCTCCTTTTCCTAAAAACTTATCTGCAGAGCTATCTAGAATTTTAACAATAATAACCAAATTGAGGTTTTATCATGTTTTATGACCTCCACGAAACATGAAAACCAGGTGAGGATGGAGGTGGCAACTGGAAAAAATATGCACTAACAAGCACACTAATTGCCCTCTTTTAAATCTTCATTCATCCAGACTTTCCAAGTCTGGAAACTCTCAGCATCTTTTCCTGAGCTATGCTTTTCATCAGTGAATAGATTACAGAAGAGACTTTTAAAATAAAATAAAATAGCCTCACATGTTCTGACCTCTTCTGTAAGGGGCTCTGAAAATATGCTTTAAAAAATAGGCATGCAATATTTTTCTTTCTTTTCTGTTTGGAAGAAGAAAACAGGGGGCAGAAGTTTCCACTGTCCTTTTATTCTAAGCGCTGTGTTCTATCTGCCAACCATGCTTAGCAAAGAAAAAAGCCTGATTACAAAATCAGTTCCAAACCCTCTTCTTACTATGAGAGTTCGTATGAATCATTGAACTGAAGACTTGGGCAGGACCCCAGCTGCTTATAGGCAGTAACTCTTCCAGTAGAGATAAAAAGAAAGCTGACACAGAAAAACTTAGACAGAAGCAATTTTAACCCTTTCCTCTCTGGAAGTAACAATTGAGCCAATTCTGTCTTCATGTTACAACTAGGTGGGAAGCTTTTCTCCCAAAAGGAACATATAGAAAATACATTTTTTATTGTAAGCATCAAGTCTGGATTAAAATTCTAACATTTGTATGTGACTTGCCATTTTAGAGGCCTTTTTTAAGGCACATGATATTGTTTTTCATCATTTGCTGGCCATTTTACAGGAGAAGTGTTCAACATTATGTACCTAACCTCCATTCCCACCATCACTCAAGGACTTGAGTGGAAACTATGGAGTAAAATTCTTCATTCACAAACTTTTGAGCACACGTCACGTGTCTAACACTATTCTAGGTTCTAGGAACAAAAAGCTGAACAAGAGGGATGAGGGAAACTTAGTTTTTGCCTTAATGATGTATAGGATTTTTGTGTCTTTTCTATCGATTTAATATTTAGTTCCCATGATGCGAGCCCTGAGAGGTAGTTTCCGTACTCTTAAGAGTATTCCTTTCTTTTCCTAAAGAAATCCAGAGTGCACATTTCTTAATAAGACATTGAGACAACGTCACCTTCCCCTGAGGTGTCCCAGCTCTGAATGAGCGTGCAAGGTAAGAATAGGAGTCAGGAGGAGGTAGATGGGATTTTAGCTTCTAAAAGGATGCAAAACATTTCCACTGCCCAAAATAGAATAAGGTTCTGAGAAACAATTGCCCTGTTTCCCAGATGTGCGTATGGCCAGTAGATAGAATGGCAGGACTGGCTGTAAATGATCCCTCCATCTCAGCACATTACACACTCCCTTACTTGCCTTCTACCTATATACTTCCACTATATACACCTTATATTCCCTTCCTTTCTGAAAAAAGATGCTGAATTTCCCTGCAGTCCATGTACCACCTGGAAGACACAATTAGGAATAGGCTGTATTTCAGCACTGTTCTGTTAGGAAAGCTGTTTAGTTTTCCAGAATATCAGGATTTAGCTGCTCTAGGTGGGAATGGGATTATATTGGTACTTCTCACTAATTATACCAATAAGGTTTTATTTTGGTTTTTTGTATTTTGTGTTAACTCAGGACATCATGAAGTCAATTTAAAAAATTTGGTAATAAAACTGAACATGGTTCTTTAATTCAACAAATATTTATTGAGCATCTACTAAATGCCAATCACTTTTCTGGAAAAAAAAAAAAGGCAAAGCGAAACAAACAGACGAAAATCCTCTCTCAGGAAGAGTTTAAATGTGTGAAACATGCACACATACACACAGAAACACACACACACATACTTCTACACACATTGCCAGCACAGGCAGCGTGGCTGTTATGTTAACTACATAATGCGCTGGTGAACTAAAGACCATCTTTTGAAATGATCAGATTAACCTTTTACATAATAAAGTTTGGACTAGCATACGGACTATCATATGAACATTAAACAAGCAGTGCTCAATACATTGGAATTTCTTCCCTTACCTGCCACCCTCTGTTTTCATGTTTCAGTTTTCCCATAAGTAATGCCAACCAAAACCAACATTGAGAAATTTAAAGGTAATCAGTAACTTTTCTCAGTTCTTTAAAGTGCACAATAATTCAGCTGCCCAATTTCTCTCAAATCTTTTCACATAAATGCCTTTTCCCAAAATCCTCTTCTTATTATGACCCTTCCCTTATTTAGTCAACTTGCAATTTCTCCTCGGAAATTTTGACCTCTCCTCACTGCATTCCTTGAGCTCCAGCCACTCCTCCCTCTAGTCACTAATATCAAAGTTGTCACTTCCTGTGATGCTATATAGAGTCTACAATATTTCTAAAGTGCTGGTTCCCCAAACAGCAGCAAAAACGATCCTGCCTTTGTTAATTCCATGAAATGACCACTGTGCAAAATAAACGTTTTTTTTTTCTATTTGGATTATAGAGTCTGTTATTAAATCTCAGTGTGTCATTGCACTTTAACACTACAAATAGGAGAAATTTTAGTAAAGTCATGAACATTAGGTTACTGTGGGCATCTTGTTTCTTTCATGATGCTGATAAAATTTGCAATTTGCTTGTTTATTATTTGTCTTGCACAAAATTGGAAGGTCTACTGTGGCAGAGCCCATTTGCTTTGCTTTGTTTGGTTTTGTTTTATTTTAATTCAACAATATGAGCTCAGTGCCTAACACACCTGAACGAATGAATGAATGAATGAATGACACAAACTAAAGATTGATCCCAGGAACCAAGAACTGGTTTTGCAACTAGCTAACCAGTCACAAACCCAAAATTAATCAAGCATCTATTGTACCTCACACAGCGTGTGGGACAACTGCATTTTGTCTGTCTCTAGAAACATATATCTGCTTTTCAAACTGTCAGTACTGATTTTCTTCAGATTAAAGGAGACATGCAGGAGTAGAGAGACAGTAACTACACTCTACCTGTTCAAACTTGATGTTGTGTTATTTTAGTGTTTGCATAATAAAATCGTCCTAAGAGTGAATTATGTCAAATATGTGTGATTGGTATTTTGCCTGCAGTAGTCCCAGAAATCTTAGAATCTTCAAACCCTTGAGAGCCAAAGACAGACACACAGTGCCAATCACTGGGTTATAGAGAGGGAAGGTTATCCCATTTCATAGGAAAAGCAGTAGGCCTGAAGTGAACTGATTTGCCCACAGTCACGGAGTAAATCAGTGAAAACACCAAGTTAACACAAGTTGAGCAAAAAAAAAAAAGTACTTTTTGTCAAAGAAACCTATGTTATTTCCACACACTACTTTCATACTTTTAATTTCCATTTGAATGTTTACATCAGATCAACTAAAGCTGAATGACAGGGCAAACAGATTTGGCATTGAGTACCACCCACAGAATCAAATGCTGTTTAGTAAAAAATGGTCTGAGATTGATCAACCTTGGTTTAATAGTATTAAAATTCAAAATTTTCTGTAAAGAAACAGAAGAGAATCAGATGAAATAAAAATAATATTAATTTTTTTAATTTTTGCAGAACAGGTGTTCTCAATCTTAGATCCACGAGCTCCTGGCATGATTGGATGAACCTGCAAAGTTCGTATCCCTCAAGTTCCTAGAACTGAAAACAAAATTTGGATGAACATGCAGACATGCAGTTTACTATAAAGGAGCCAATAGCTTTGATAAAATTGTCACAGAAGTTAACACTACACAAAAATAGCCATTAATTTCTGCCATAAAAATTAATAACCAGGTTATCACAACAAGCTCTATTCAGAATTTTTTAAATGTTTATTTTGTTTAGAAATATGAGGAAAGTATTAGGTGTATAAATATTGGCAAGGCAAGTATAGAGTCAAAGGATCATATAATTATAAATTGTGTTACTGCTGACCTAGGGGATCATGTAGAATTACAGAACAGTAACCTTTCCTCTCCCCCAAAAAAGTCGCCACCCCAAATTTGCAGACACCCTCCACTGTCACTCTTGCTTGATATGTCAAAGAGTGAGTCCTTCTCCCCACTCCCCGTGATGGTTGTACTGGCGTCCACTAACTGCTGATGCTTCCTTTATGACATCTCACTTGGGGTTGATGGCTCAGCCCCAGGTGGCCCTCCCATGTCCCCGTATTGGATGAATAGATTTGGATTTTAGCAGAACTTAGACTGTAGATACCAAGGGTACAGGAGGAGTAGTGTTGCCATCTTCAGCATATCCTTAGAGCAGCAGTAAAAATGGTAAGCACATGATATGATTTGGCTATGTCCCCACTGAAATCTCATCTTAAATTCCCACATGTTGTGGGAGGGGTCCAGTAGGAGGTAATTGAATCATGAGGGGAGGTCTTTCCCATGCTGTTCTCATAATAGTGAATAAGTCTCATGAGATCTTTTGACTTTATAGGGTGGAGTTTCCCTGCACAAGTTCTCTCTTTGCCTGCTGCCACTGTCCATATAATTATCAGCATTTTGTTTAAAATAAGTCATCAAATTTCTAGGGAGTTCCAAACTTTCCCACATTTCCTATCTTCTTCTAAGCCCTCCAAACCCTTCCAATCTCTGCCTGTTACCCAGTTCCAAAGTTGCTTCGACATTTTCAGGTATCTTTTCACCAGTGCTCCACTCTGCTGATACCAATTCACTGTATTGGTCCGTTTTCATGCTGCTGATAAAGACATACCTGAGACTAGGTAATTCATACAGGAAAAAGGGTTTGTTGGATGTACAGTTCCACGTGGCTGGGGAAGCCTCACAATCACAGTGAAAGACAAGAAAGTGCAAGTTACATCTTACTTGGATGGCAGCAGGCAAAGAGAGAACTTGCTATGTTTTAGCAAAGAGACTGGCAGCATTTTTGGCCCTGCCCTGGAGATTTGTGTAACTCTGAACTTGAGAGACGATTTAGGGTATCTGGTGGAAGAAATTTCTAGGCAGCAAAGCATTCAAGAGGTGACTTGGGTGTGTTAAAGTCATTCCGTTTTAAAAGGGAAACAGAGCATAAGAGTTTGAAAAATTTGCAGCCTGACAATGTGATAGAAAAGAAAATTCCATTTTCTGAGGAGAAATCCAAGCTAGCTGCAGAAATTTGCATATGTAACGAGCCAAATTTTAATCCCCAAGACAATGGGGAAAATGTCTCCAGGGCATGTTAGAGATCTTCATGGCAGCCCCTCCCATCACAAGGTGGGAGGCCTAGGAGCGAAAAAAGGTTTCATGGGCTAGACCCAGGGTCCCCATGCTGAGGATTTGGTGCCCCGTGTCCCAGCCACTCCAGCCATGGCTGAAAGGGGCCAGTGTAGAGCTCAGGCTGTGGTTTCAGAGGGTGCAAGACTCAAGCCTCAAGCCTTAAGCCTTGGCAGCTTCCATGTGATGTTGAGCCTGTGACTACATAAAAGTCAAGATCTGGGATTTGGGAATCTCCTCCCAGATTTCAGAGGACGTATGGAAATGCCTGGATGCCCAGGCAGAAGTTTGCTGCAGGGGTGGGGCCCTCATGGAGAACCTCTGCTAGGGCAGTGCAGGAGGGAAATGTGGGGTTGGAGCTCCTACACAGAGCCCCTACTGGGGCAACACCTAGTGGAGTTGTGAGAAGAGGGGTCTTCCAAACCCCAGAATGATAGATCCACCAACAGCTTTCACCATGCACCTGGAAAAGGCACAGACACTCATCACCAGCTCATGAAAGTAGCCAGGAAGGAGGCTGTACCCTGCAAAGCCTCAGGGGTGGAGCTGCCCAAAACTGTGGGAGCCCTCCTCTTGCATCAGCATTACCTGGATGTGAGACATAGAGTCAAAGGAGGTCATTTTAGACTTTTAAGGTTTGACTGCCCTGCTGGATTTTGGACTTTCAGGTGACCTGTAGCCCTTTGTTTTGGCCAATTCTTCCTATTTGCAATGCCTGTATTTACCCAATGCCTGTACCCCCATTGTATCTAGGAAGTAATTAACTTGCTTTTGATTGTACAGGCCCATAGGCAGAAGGGACTTGCCTTTTCTCAGGTGAGACTTTGAACTGTGGACTGTGGAGATTTGGGAGGGTCCAGGAGTGGAATGATATGGTCTGGCTGTGTCCTCCCCACAAACCTCATCTTGAATTCCCACATGCTGTGGGAGGGACCCAGTGGGAGGTAATTGAATCGTGGGAGTAGGTCTTTTCTGTGCTGTTCTTGAGATAGTGAGTAAGTCTCAGGAGATCTGATGTCTTTATAAGGTGGAGATTTCCTGCACAAACTCTCTCTTTGCCAGCTGCCATCCACATAAGAAGTGATTTGCTCCTCCTTGCCTTCCTCCAAGATTGTGAGGCTTCCCCAGCCACATGGATCTGTAAGTCCAATAAGCCCTTTTTCCTGTATAAATTACCCAGTTTCAGTATGTCTTTATCAGCAGCATAAAAACTCACTAATACAGAACATAATCAGGGTTTGGGTTTGCTGATAATGTAGCTACACATCACTGTAGCTACAACTGGGGAACACACATTACCTCAGGTCTTCCAAGAAATGACAAGACAGCATTAGACAAACAAAAGACACAGTAGGGGAAACCTATTAAGGATTTTGGGAGAGCCAAAAAATGGCAGAGGGCTTTCAGACCTCAATGCAGTTCCATCAGATATGAAAGCGAGTACAGAAAGATTGGGTAGGAAGAAGTTCATATCACAGCAAAGTTCTAAAAAAAATTTTAACCAGCCCAATGAAGAGTCCCTCAGCAAAACGTTGTCTGTAATAGGAATCCCAAATCTGGCAGGAATTAACTGAGTTATCGGCTGGGAGCAGCCCCAGGCAGCATGGCCTGGCATGGGGTAGGTCCAGAGGGATGGCAGCAGGAAGCTGTGAACCACCTCTTTCCCTGCAGTAGGTTCTCTTGAATAGAAAGCTGATCATATACACTTCAATCATGTTATCCAAATAAGTAAACTTATTAGAACTATGAAAAGAAAAAAAATCAAAATACTGAATAGCTAAGCACTACTCTCTGGCCTTGTTCTGCTTTTGGAAAAGAGTGGTGTGGAAATGTTAAGAGTCTGACAGACAAGAAGACAAAGAGACAAAGATAGGCATTAAAAATGGAGAGAAAAAGAGAGGGAGGATGACTAGCAAGCAGGTAGGAGCAAAATGCACAGCAAAATGATAATTTCCACCTCTTGTCTTATGACAGCATTCTCTTTCCATGAACTAAAACATAAATAAAAATAGCAATTGCCTTTTCAAGTCTATTGTACTTTAAAAACACTCAGAGCTTTTAAATAAGGATGCTTATCATATACAAATCATTGTGCATGCAAATAGAATAAAAAGGGCAATGAGTTAGCTCTGTGCAACACCATATTATCACTAAATATTTGCCAATTTTTCAGGAAGAGGAACAAATTTATTTTCATTGATAGGCACCTTACCCTTTCCTTTCCTGTATCTTCAGCTCTTGTTTTGTGGAAGTCAAAGCTTTGCTCACAATATTTTATAAAATATTTTCTTCTAAAAAAAATCCTGGATTTCTCTCCTCCTCTGGTAGTGTATCTAACAGTACATGACTGTGACTCTCTATTTTCAGTGACATTACCTATATAGTCAAGTTTCTATTATGTATATTTGCATCCTGAATGATGATGCATTATGTAAGTTTGCAAACTGAATCATAATAGTTTATATTCAATGATGAGCTTAATATCTTAAGACTAGAAAAAATTAAAAAGATCAATGAAACTAACAGTTGGCTTTTTGAAAAGACAAATGAAATCAACGAACTTTTAGCTAAATAATAAAAAAGGAGAGAAGGCAAATAAATAAAACTAAATATGAAAAAGGAGATTCTACGACTGTCACCATAGAATACAAAGGACCATAAAAGACCTCTATGAACAATTCTACACCAACAAATTGGATAATATAGAAGAAATGAATACATTCTTAAAGACATACAACCTACTGAGACTGAATCATGAATAAATAGAAAATCCGAACAGACCAATAACGAGTAAGAATATTAAATAAGCAATCAAAAACCTCCAAACAAGGCCTAGCATGGTGGCTTATGCTTGTAATCCCAGCACTTTGAAAGGCTAAAGCAGGCAGATCACCTCAGGTCAGGAATTCAAGAACAACCTGGCCAACATGGTGAAACCCTGCCTCTACTAAAAGTACAAAATTTAGCCAAGCATGCTGTCACATGCTTGCAATCCCAGCTACTTGAGAGGCACTCCAGACTGGGCGACAGAGTGAGACTTCATCTCAATAAAAAATAAAAACCTCCAAACAAAGAAAAGTCTAGGACCCCATGGCTTCATTGGTGAATTCTACTAAATATTTAAAGGAGAATTAGTGTCAATCCTTCTTAAACTCTTTCCAAAAAATTAAAGAGGAGGGAACACTTTCAAACTCATTTTACAAACCCAGCATTACCCTGATATCAAAGCCGGAGAAGATATTGACGCTACAAAAAAAGAAAATTACAGACCAATATTACTGATGAACATAGATGCAAAAATTTTCAACAAAATACTAGCAAACTAAATTCAACAGCACATTAAAAAAAATCACACACCATGATCAAGTGATATTTATAACTGTGATACAAGGATGGTTCAACATAATGCAAATCTATAAATGTGATATACCACATTAATCAAATGAAGAATAAAAACGCATGATCCTCTCAAGAGATGCAGAAAAAGCATTTAACACAATTTAACATTCTTTCATGATAAACACTCCCAACAATCTACTTATACATGGAATCTACCTCCACATAATAAAGTCCATATGTGACAAGTCCACAGCAAACTTCAAATTCAGTGGCAAAAAAGTTGGAAACCATTTCTCTAACATCAAGAAGAAGACGAGGATGTCCACTCTTGCCACTTCTATTCACTATAGTCCTGGAAGTTCTAGCCAGAACATTTAGGCAAGAAAAAAAAAACAAAGAAAAAGGTATCCAAATAGAAAAAAGTAAAATTATACCTATTTGCTGATGACATGGTGTTGTATATAAAAACCTACAAACTGTGTCAGAAAAACTGTAAAGCTAATACATAAATTTAGTAAAGTTGCAGGATACAAAATCAACATACAAAAATCAGTAGCATTTCTACACACTAGCAAAGAATGGTCCAAAAAAGAAATGAAGAAATTGTCCCATCTACAATAGCATCAAGAAAAAAAATACTTGGGAATAAATTTAACCAATGAAGTAAAAGATCCATATACTTAAAACTATAAAACATTGATGAAAAAAATAGAAGAAGTTACAAATAATGGAAAGATATCTCATGTTAATGGATTAGAATAATTATATTGTTAAAATGTTCATTCTACCCAAAGTGATTTGCAGATTTAATGCAATCCCTATAAAAATTCCAATGGTATTTTTCACAGAAATAGAGAAATCAATCCTAAAGTTTATATGAAATCACAAAAGAGCCCAAATAGCCAAAGCAATCTTAAGCAAAAATAGCAAAGCTGGAGGTATCACACTGCCTTATTTGAAAATATACTACAACGCTGTAGTAGCCAAAACTTCATGGTATTGGCATAATAACAAGCCTGTAGACCAATGGAACAGAATAAAAAGTTCAAAGATAAACTCACACATTCAAAGTCAATTAATCTTTGATAAAGCTGCCAAAAACACACAATGGGGAAAAGAGCAGTCTCTTCAATAAATGGTGTTGAAAAAACTGAATATTTACATGCAGAAGAATTAAATTGAAACCTTATCTCACACCATATACAGAACTCAACTCAAAATGGATTAAAGACTTACATGTAAAGCCTAAAATTGTAAAACTACCAGTGGAAAACATAAGGAGAAAGTTCTAGGGAATAATATTTTCAGATATGACCCCAAAAGTACAGGCAACAGAAGCGAAAATAGAGAAGTGGGATTACATCAAACTTAAATCTCCTGCACAGAAAAATAACTAACAAAAAACAACAACAAAAAAACTCAACAGAGTGAAGAGTCAACTTACACAATGGGAGAAAATATTTGGAAGCCATACATCCAGATGATAAGGAGTTAATAACCAAAACATATAAGGAACTCAAACAACTAAATAGCCCCCCCAAAAAACCCCATTTAAAAATGGACAAAGCACCTGAACAGACATTTCTCATAAGAAGACATACAAATGGCCAACATATATATGAAAAAATGCTCAACAATGCTATTCATCAGGGAAATGCAAATTAAAACCACAATGAAATACCATCTCGCACCTGTTGAGAATGGTTATTACTTTAAAAAAAAACAAAAACAACAAGTGTTGGTAATGATGTGCATAAAAGAGAATTCTTGTATACTGCTGATGGGAATGGAAATTGGTCTAGCCATTAGGGGATACGGTATAAAGATTTCTCAAAGAATTGAAAATACAACTACTATATGATTCAGCAATCCCGTTTCTGGGCATACATCCAAATAATATAAAACCAGTATGTCAAAGAGATATCTTCATTCCCATTTTTATTGCAGCATTATTCACAATAGCCAAGATGCGGAATCAGCCTAAGTGTCTATCAGTGAATGAATGGATTAAGAAAATGTGGCAGATAGATAGATAGGTAGATAGATAGATGATATATAGATAGATGGAGACAGAGAGAGAGAGAGAGAGAGTACTATTCAGCCACACAAAAAAATACAATCATATCATTTGCAACAACATGAATATACCTGGGGGATACTATGCTAAGTGAAAAAAATCAGGCATAGAAAGACAAATCCTGCAGGATCTCATTTATATGTATAACCTAAAAAAGTCAAATTTGTAGAAACAGAGAGCAGAATGGTGGTTACCAGAGTACCAGAGACTGATATGGGGGTTAGGAGACAGTGGGGGAGTTGCAGAGATGTTGGTCAAAGGGCCAAAGTTTCAGCTAAACAAAAGGAAGAAGTTCTGGAGATCGCTAGTACAGCATGGTGACTATAGTTAATAATGTGAAGGTTGCTAGGAGAGTATTTTTTTTTGGTGGGGGGAGGGTGGTGGGGTGTGGAGTCTTGCACTGTTGCCCAGGCTGGAGTGCAGTGGTGCCATCTCAGCTCACTGCAACCTCCACCTGCCGGGTTCAAGCAATTCTCCTGCCTCAGCCTCTTGAGTACCTGGGATTACAGGCACGCACCACCAAGCCTGGCCAAGAGTAGATTTTAAATGTTCTCACTATATCTGCAGCACTAGATATGAAAGGAAAAAAATGAAATAAAATGAATGTTCTCACTACCAAAAAGCATAAGGTGATGGATATGTTAATTTACTTGATTTAATCATTTTACAATGTATACATATATCAAAACATCATGTGGTAAACCTTAAATGTGTATAATTTGTATTAGTGAATGATATCTTAATAAAGCTGCCTGGGGAAAAAATGCCCAATTTTAGAAAAGGTATTCATATACAATCCATCTAAAACCCAGCACATTTAGATTACAATAATCTTCTACTAAAAACTGATTAATCTAGTCTAAAAACTAATTTCTTTTTTTTTTTTTTTTTTTTTGAGACGGAGTCTCGCTCTGTCACCCAGGCTGGAGTGCAGTGGCCGGATCTCAGCTCACTGCAAGCTCCGCCTCCCGGGTTCACGCCATTCTCCTGCCTCAGCCTCCCGAGTAGCTGGGACTACAGGCGCCTGCCACCTCGCCCGGCTAAGTTTTTGTATTTTTTTAGTAGAGACGGGGTTTCACTGTGTTAGCCAGGACGGTCTCGATCTCCTGACCTCGTGATCCGCCCGTCTCGGCCTCCCAAAGTGCTGGGATTACAGGCTTGAGCCACCGCGCCCGGCCCTAAAAACTAATTTCTTAAACTGATTGTACAGAGATATTTTAGAGTAAATCAAAAGTAAATTCTTCTCAAATGTTTGTGTTAATTCTGTATTAGTAACCAAGACACAGGAAGCACAAAAGCCAGGGCAGAAAAAATAGTCCATCATATGTAAATCTTATTTGACAACTATTTAAACAATCTATATTCCTAGGAAGAGATTGGTTGTTCTGTAGCCATGGTAAGAGTAGCCACCAGAACTCCTTTAAATTCAGTTTAATCAATGACAACTCGCCCCAGGGAACACACTTTATTTTGCAAGTCAGCAGTCAGTAAGAGCTCCTTACCTACCAGGAATCAGCCAGGCAGGAACAGACTCAGACTCAGTCTCTTAAACTTGCCTCTGCGTGTCAACCAATCCAAGGTAGCCTCATCTGGATAACTATGTCTCGACAGATGATGTCAACCCACTTCTGAAAATCTGTCAAACTCTTAACTCCCTCCCTTCTTCCCCGAAATGGTACGAACAGTCTGTTCCTCAGAGAGAGACTGAACCTGACCAAGGTAGTTCTCCTTTATCACAGTAAACAATAAACTTTTCTTTCTGGGTTTTGTTTCATTTACTAAGTGGTCACCTCAAAATCCTTTGACAGTCTGTGTTACAGTGACGTCTTTTTTTAAATCAGTGTCTACCACAGAGCAATAGGCTTCACGAAGGCAGAGGCAGACTTTGTCTTTGCTACTGTTGCATTCCTGCTGCCTCAGACAGAAAATACACTCATCACATTTGCTGAATAAATACGTGAGTGCATGCAGGGATGGATGGATGGATATATGGATACACAGATGGGTGAGTGGGAGGCTGAATGGGTGAATGGGTGGATAGGTGAGTGGCTCGGTAAAAGACAGAATCATATTGGCGTCTAAAGGTTCTAGGCGATGGTACTCTGATAGCAAATGTCACGAAAAGATCCATTACACAGAGATAGGGATTATACATGAGACACTGGCAAAGATTCTCAAAATAGTGATAAATTTTAATGGGATCCTTTTCTGGCTTTCTAGAGGATGTGGACAGGTTTATGAGAGAGGAACTGATTCAGAGACAATAGTGTCTCAATGCAAAATAATCTAATTTTTACCCTTCCTCAGGTGGGACCTGAAGAAAATCAGGTTACTGTCAAGGTCTGGAATCCATCACCCCGCAATGTGGAGTGGAGAGTGAGGAAGCCACGTTTTAGCATTTAATTTATTCAAGTCAAGTTGTCTCAGGTTGGGTTTCATGGAAGCAGAGCCCAAGATAGGGATCCTTGCTCAGGCAATTTATTGAGGAAGAGCTCAGAAAATTGGAAGCGACAGAAGCAGCAAAGTTCAGGGGGAGTATTAAGCAAGAATATAGTCTCAAATAGAGACTAGCTTCGATGTGATCCCACAGGAAAGCTCTGAAGTATGAATTACCCCACAGAGTTGATCTCATTGGCTTTGGTCTGATGGTGGCTTTGGTCTGTTGAGAGTCTTAACCACTCTATCGAGGGGGATCCTGACTGGATAGGGGTAATTCTCTGAGAAAGGAGAAGGTGTGAATGTTTATCAGCCAATGCTCACAACCGCTGGGAGATGGGTGTGCCTTGGAGATCTGTACAAAGCAAAAGCAGCATTCTCTATACAAAGTTAGGACAGAGTTTCTCAACTGTGCCAGTACTGCCATTTAGGATTAGAAAATTCCTGGTTATTCAGGAGATACCCTGTGCATTGGAGGAGGTTAGTCACATCCCTGGCCTCTACCCACTAGAGAGCAGTAGCATTCCCCCACCAATTGTGAGAACCAGAAATATCTCCAAACCTTGCCAAATATCTGTTGGAGGCCAAAATTGCCCTGGTTGAGAACAACTGAGTCAGTGCAAGAAGCAAAGGAGGGAGTCAATTAAGTAACTTTATACTTTTGCAGCAAGAACAGTGTCTGACACAGAATAGTCACTCATTAGAGCTTTTGAACAATATTCCAAACTGTGGGGGATGAAAAAGGTATTTTCAAAGAAAGAATTCACAGTTGACTCTGTAGTAAAGACTGTTTCAACAATTGCACTCTGAGTACAGAAGTCTGTACCTATTAATTTTATTGAATGCATAAATACTTCTACCTCAATGTAACACATTTCTCCCTAAATATTACAGTGTTTTTTTCCAGTCACAATGTACCTGTCACCATGGGTTTTTCTGACAGTGACAATTATCACAAACTCTTATTCTTGAGACTGGAAAAGTGAAAAGAAATCCATTGTCAAAAATAGCTCACAGGCGGGGGATCAGGCTAGACAGAACATGAGCAACACTAAGCAAAAAAACTTGGGTAGAGTGAACAAAGCTTAAAGCAGAATGTCAATAAAGGAGAAAGGAGAGAGAAGGCACCAGCTGCATTGATTTAAGGGGAGATTGAGAACATACTCTAAGGTATTTCTGTGAGCAGAGGCTCAGCGGGGCAGGTATCCAGCTAAGCTCCAGCACCAAGTATGTGAATTGGACAGGGAGACCTCAGGTTCAGCAATGAGATGCCCTTCCTATCTATCTCCTTGATGACTGTGTATGATTCCCTTCCTTAAGGCTCAGTTGAGTTTTTGTCTTCCCTGTGAAACCTTCTCTGGCTCTCCCTACAGGTAGAGAGGATGTTTCCCTCTACTGTTCATCCACTGCACCCAGGACATAGCCTTTTAATAATATTTACCACATTGTTTTTTCGCTATTGGTTTGTTTGCCATTCTCCCCAATGAAGTGGCGACAGTCTTAGGACAGAGCTTTTTGCTTGTTTATCTTTATGACTTCAGCCTCTAGAACGCGTATACAATATTCATTTGGCAAACCTTCACTGAGTACTCGGTATGAATCAGATAGTGTGTTATGAACCAGATATGGTCTGCCTCAACCCTGATGTTCTTTTCTACTTTCCTATAACGAGAAGAGCTGAGCCATCTACCCTCCATAAAGGGAGTATTACTTCTCATTCCTTTAAGAAGGACCAGTCACCTTTTTACCTAAGGGTCTCCATGCCTCTTATTCTCCCAGAAGAAGCCACCGCACTGTGATGCATTCAGTGTCTCATAAAGTCAGTGTGCCCTGGGCACTGCCTATAACTCAAGTCAGCCTGTGAAGGAATAAGCCTGGAGCACAGAATCCCTGCTCTAGCTGGTTAGCGTTATACGTGTAATGTATGATTCTGCCGATGAGTCACCGATGCAGAATGCGATCAGCAAAGTGGAATATCGCATTTTATATGCCTCTGCTGGATTGCCTGATTTCTGTTTCTAGTTTGTAAAAAGTTAGTAAATCAGAGCCACCACTTCTCCAGATTTTTGTATTACTGAAACCTAATATGTCCTTTCAGTGACATTGGAAAAATAATAATTGTGTTATATTGGAGGAGTCAAATGAATTCTGATATCTCAATCGTTTTTTTAATTCACATCACCAGTCTTAGGACTTGTAACATACTTCAAGAAAGAAGCCATATTTAGAATAAATTTTTATTTAGAGACATTAATTAGCTCTTTTAATAGTCTGGTTTCCCCCTATCTAATATTATCCAGAACACTTCCCAAAATATGTTGATATTTATAGTTATAACACACAAGCACTTTCAGTCACATAAATTCCCAGGTGACATCAGAGTAATACCATCTCAAAGTAAGAAAGGTTTTATTAATGTTTTACTATTTCTATTGTATAATATGTTTATAGATTTTATATGCACATATGTATCTTTTTCTATTATTTCTGTAATGCTCTCCTACAGGGACAATTGTAGCAGACCCAGCATCTAAGGCATTATTTTGAAGCACCCCCAGTAGAATGTCTGGGAATATAATAATAATGTGAGTATCGTAAGCTACATGCTCTGGGGAACACAGACAGTAAGTAGCTGGTATCAAATATCCCATCATGGCTGAAGGTAAAATGGCAATTTCTTTTAAGTCATATACCTCTAACAGCATACCTAATAAAAGCCATGTTTTTCTAGATAAAATACAGAACCCAATGATATGTTGTTTTTTCCTGAGTTAAGATTCATCTAACTTAAATGAATATTTTTACAAAATCCATCTACCCACACTGTAAAGCCATACTCAAATGCATAGCCAGACAGACATCAACAAGAAGAAATCTTGAGGAATTAGAAAGAGTAAGCATCAATATGTAAAAAAATATTTGTTTAGCTACATAATTAAAAGAAGAAGGTTGCTTTTATAATTTAAGTTGCAAGGTACACATTTAAAAACGTTATTTTATTTCAAAATCTAAAATAACAGTGTAAAAGTTGGAAAAAATGTTCATTGGTGTTTAAGACATTACAGCTATGATCTATAACCAGAATTCCGTATGAATGTCTTTCAGGGTAATAGCTTTTTACCAGGAATAGATCAAAGAAATTTAACAGCCTTTTTATAAAATTATAAAATTATAGCCTTCCTTCCTTTAATGACAGTTCAGTAGATGTGGGTGTGTATACATTTATATGAATGTGTGCTCTTTGGGAAAAACTTGGGGTCAAAGTTTCTTGCTTATGGTCATGTTGAGTTTCATGTATTTGGACTTATGGTTCCTGTATACTAAATCCCTACTAGTTCCACTTCTATTCCTTGTGAAATCTATTTTCTGCCCTAAAGGTGAAGTACAAAGTGTGACCCATGATGCACTCCAAAATAACTACGTGGATTTTCCATTTTATACAGAGAGAAATCCAGGGAACATGTGTGGGAATGCATAAAAATGGTGTCAGATAACGGTGGAAGGAATATGAAGTTGGATCAAGCCAAATGTGTTGATAATGGCTCGCTAAGTAGAGATTCTGCATTTAATGTTGCATACTAGGAAGTTAGAAAGGGCTCTAACAGTTCGTTTGGTTGAGTGGCTGAAACATGAACCAAAAGGCAGCCCACAGTGAGTGAACTAAAAATGCGTGATGTGCCTTGGTTTAACACAGAGGAAGTGATTCAAAAACATCAGGAGATCACACTATTAGAGTGGATTGGTCATTTAAGAGCTACTCACCCACACTGACAAAGTCATACCTTTAACCAATAATGTGAGAAATAAGTCTGTGAGTGGTGCTCCAGCATCCTTGAAGAGCTCTGTGATAGTCAAGATTCAAGAATTCAAGTCCAGGAATCAAAGGATAGAAATAAAAGTGGTATCACTCACTATTGAAACTAGTGACCCACTAGTCAAATTTTTGCTTTCTGTTCCCAGGATCTTAGGCTCTGCTGGCCTAGAGGTCTTAGTTCTGATTGGAAGAAGCTTCCACTGGGAGAGATAATGATCCCATTGAAGAGGAAATTAAGACTGCCACCTGGCCACTTTGAACTTCTCATGCCTCTGAATCAACAGGCAAAGTAGAAATTACTGTGTTGATGGGATGACTGATCTTGACTACCGAAGGGAAATTGGACTACCACTTCACAACGGAGTTAAGGAAGAGTATGTCTGGAATATAGAAGATCCCTTAGGGCATCTCTTATTATTACTACACCCTATGATTGAGGTCAATGGAAAACTACAACCACCAATCCACACAGGATTACTAATGACCCAGACGCTTTAGAATGAAAGTTTGAGTTACTCCATCAGGCAAAGAATCATGACTGGCTGAGGAATACAAAATAGATAGTTAAAAAAAAAAAAAAAAAAAAAAGACAGGTGTCAATACCATCTATGACCATGTGACCAATTACAGAAGTCAGGATTGTCACTGGTATTTCTTCCTTATTTTGTTATAAATATGTCTGTATGTGTTTATACGTAGCAAGTCTCTTTTTCTTTCCTCTCTTATTTCCTCACCATGTAATATAAGATAGATCCGTTTTATATCATAATATTTAAGTATTGTTAATTTTACATCATTCATGGACTTTACCACCTCTTCTAAGGAAAGGGTTAATGAGTTTTTGGTTGTACACAGGATACATGTATCATGTTAAGTAGAATTATAGTCTTGTTATTTTCTTCATTTGGAGATTACATATGGTTTAAGGAGATGTGAATGGATACCAAGATGACAAAGGGTGGACTTGTAATAGTTAATTTTATGTGTCAACTTGGCTGAGCCATGAGGTACCCAGATATTTGGTTGAAAATTATTATAGATGTGCTTGTGAGAGTGTTTCTAGAAGAGATTAATAACCAAATCAGTAGACTGAGTGGAGGAAATTGCCCTCTCCAGTATGAGTGGGCTTTATCCAATTCACTGAAGGTCTGAATAGAACAAAAAGTGGAATAAGGGAGAATTCACTCTCTTCCTGTTTTTGAGCTAAGATAATATTTCTTTTCCTGCACTTCAAAGGAAACGCATACCATTGGCTCTTTTGGTTCTCAGGCATTCAGACACAGAAGATATAAATACCTATATTTAGATAGATAGATGATAGGTAGGTAGGTAGATAGATAGATAGATAGATAGATAGATAGATAGATAGATCTGTTGGTTCTGTCACTCTAGAGAACCGTGACCAATATATCCACATATTTTGACAAAGCTGAATTAAACCAGAGTTTAAAATTTTCAATAACAAATCTTTATGGAACAATTTTAATTACTTATTAAAAACTTAATAGTGCATTGTAATCTACACATTTAAATATTGCAAATTGGTTGTTAATTTATTAAATAATTCAAATTCAGTATGAATTTTTTGGAAAAAAGACTGAGATATTTATTCAAAATCTTGGGATATTTATGTTATGTTTTATATCTCACATTTGAAAACAAAATATAAACATGAACATATTAATTCTTTTTTTTTTTTTTTTGAGACGGATTTTCCCTCTGTCACCCAGGCTGGAGTGTAGTAGCTGGATCTCAGCTCACTGCAAGCTCCGCCTCCCGGCTTTACGCCATTCTCCTGCCTCAGCCTCCCGAGTAGCTGGGACTACAGGCGCCCGCCACCTCGCCCGGCTAGTTTTTTATATTTTTTTAGTAGAGACGGGGTTTCACCGGGTTAGCCAGGATGGTCTCGATCTCCTGACCTCGTGATCCGCCCATCTAGGCCTCCCAAAGTGCTGGGATTACAGGCTTGAGCCACCGCGCCCGGCCTGAACATATTAATTCTTAACATAGGGTTATGATGACATATCTTGTTCTATTAAAAATCATTTTTAAAAATCCAGGAATATGAAGGTCAGAAATTAAGTAACTTTCCTAAGGTCACACATCCAACAAATGCATATAAAGCAAGGAAGAGAAAGGAGATGTAGTAAACCCTTCTTGTACTTATTTTTAGATATCGCCAAATAATTGTATTAGCAATCTGAAAATTATTTCCAATATCTCTCTCTATTTATTTATTTATTTATTTATTTATTTATTTATTTTTTGAGACAGAGTTTCACTCTTGTTGCCCAGGCTGGAGTGCAATGGCACGATCTTGGCTCACTGCAACCTCCACCTCCCGGGTTCAAGCAATTCTCTTGCCTCAGGCTCCCTAGTAGCTGGAATTACAGGTACCTGCCACCATGCCCAGCTAAGATAGTGTGCCACATACATACTATTCTCTGGAGTTTTTTAAATCCCAATAAATAACATTATTTTGAATGTACTTTTGATTGAAAAATCTTATTCATATGTAAATATATTCATTGAATAAAGATGCACAAACATTGATATTTGTTATGAAGCAATACTAATGATGTTTTATTTTGTGCCCTCAATGACAAGTTATTTACTCTCCTAACACTAAAGGTTTATAAATGTGATAGAAGTAGCCCACCTAATGCTTTATAATAGGCGAGAAACTTTTCTGGCAACAAAGTATCAAAACCTAGCTCATTGATAAAGCACATTGCATATGAGGTTTTATCATAACTATTGCTCTTAAAGTGGGACCCAATGTCTTAAAAGAAGGGAGAGAAAGAAATAGTTTGTAGCATGATCAATATCTGTCTTAAGCAACCGTGTTTAAATCTGTTGAACTATACGAATTCAGTTCTAGGGTGGGTCTTCCACTCACCTTTCAAGAGCATTTAGTGCAGCTTTTTAAGACAAATCTAAATATAGTCATGCATTCCTTAATGACGAGAATATGCTCCAATAAATGCATTGATAGGTGATTTCATCATTGTGCAAATATTATACTGTATTCACATAAACCCAGGTGTTATAGCCTACTCCACACCTGGGCTATATGGTATAGCCCATTGTTCCTAGGCTATAAACCTGTATAGCATGTTACCGTACTGAATACTATAGGTAATTATAACACAATGAAAGTATTTGTGTATGTAAACACATCTAACCACAGAAAAGGTGCAATAAAAATAAGGTATTATAATCTTATGGGACTACCATCATATATGCAGTCCGCTGTGGACTTATCAGCATAATGCCCTTATCGGCATATGACTTTTAACTCTTTAATTTTAAGACATGTTTTGTTATAAATCTAACAAATGTGGTAACTAAAAAGAAAAAAGAGTTATGCACAAAACCATCAGTACAGGCCAGTGATTTTTTTCTTTTTGCCTATTCCTCCCTTTCTTGTTTATATCTCATAATTCACATATTGTAATCATAGGAATATATACTTAATATAAATTTTCTGTGTTTTTTTCTCACATAATTATCATCTTAAATATATACATACCAATATAATGAATATATATACATATATATAGATTTTGAGACAGAAAAACTATATATACTATATATGTACACAATATATATATACAGTATATACTATATATAGTATAACACAATGAAACTCTGTCTCAAAAAACTATATATAGTATATCTAAAATATATACTATAAAATAGATATAATGTATACTATATATAGCATAAAATATATACTATATATAAAAATATAAACTATATATAAAATATGCACTATATATAGTTATATATATATAGGCATCTTTCTGGGAGAGGGCTGGAAAATTACTGATAATTAATCTAGAGGTTAATTCATAAACAAACAAATGGAAAAAATAGTATTTTAGGGACTTTTTCAGTAATTTACCAGTGAAGTTATCTTCAATAACCGATTCATCTTAAACCATAATTTGACAATAAATCTGCAATTGTTTCTTTGTGTTAGAGCTTTATAATTATCTTCTGAAACTGTAAAATAAGAATTTTTTCTCTCTAAAAGTATGTGCACTATTAGCCTCATATTAAAATTCGATTTTCTTTCTAAATGTAAGTCATATCCCTTAGATTACTCTGCTTTACAAAACTTCATTGAAGTTAGAAGTAGAAAGGAGAGAACATTCTACCTCAGAGGGTCTTTTGTCAAATGCCACATTGCATCTCCCAAGGATATTATGGGTATTACAGTGGAGGCCTGTTAATAAGACTCAAAAATAGGATTGCTGCAAGGAACCCACAGAAATTATCTCATCATTTAAAAAATTGGTAATGTAAATTTCGGTAAGATGACTTTTTTTCCTTATTTGTTCTTTGTTTAGTTTTTCTGGGCTCAGCTGAGCGGTGGTCTCTTGTTTAAACTGTGTTTAAATTTTCCTTTGTACTAAGTTTTGTTTGAAAACTTACAGGTGAAAAATCCAGGAATATTAATGCTCCAGGATCATTGGCTTCAAAAAGATCTTAACAAATGGCATCGTCAGACTCTTGGGAAAACTTAACTATTTTAAAGGGAAGCAAGTCAAGCCTTTCATGCTGAAACTCGGGCCAACTGAGTGTTTATTGCTGGCTCGGCTCAGATCTCTGCAGCCATGATGATCCGGCCTTCCTCTCTTCCCTCTTCCCTTTATGACTTTCCTCAATATGAAGGGTTTTCACAACTGTGTAGATAGAGTAGGTTCCCAGTTGTGCACATCCTGTAATTCTCACCTCCAAAGCCTGTCAGAAGATAAGGCTACAAGGAACCTTTCTCCTTGCCCAAGTCCTCAGTCACCCCTTCTCTGCATAAGAAAAGAGTAGGAAGGATTCGCCAAATTTTCTTGAAAGTAAAAACTGGTATATTTCAGGATGTAAAAGAAAGAACAGGCCAGGTGCAGTGGCTCACATCTGTAATCCCAGCAATTTGGGAGACCAAGGTGGGTGGATCACAAGGTCAAGAAATCGAGACCATCATGGTCAACATGGTGAAACCCTGTCTCTACTAAAAATACCAAAATTAGCTGGGCATGGTGGCGTGTGCCTGTAGTCCCAGCTACTCGGGAGGCTGAGGCAGGAGAATTGCTTGAACCCAAGAAGCGGAGGTTGCAGTGAGCTGAGATTGCACCACTGCACTCCAGCCTGGCGACAGAGCGGGACTTCATCTCAAAAAAAGAAAAAGTTATTTTTGTCATATAATTTTGGAAAAGAAAGAACAGACCAGCAGCAAAGTAGTAGATTACTTAAATTCCAATTCCTTTATCTAACTAATTTATTTAATTCTAACTTCATCCACACTTATGCAAACTTGTAAAAATTACTGAACACTGTGATGTCTCAGTTTCCTCAAATATAAAATGCTAATGCTTATACTTGTCCTGTTACAATGAGCCTTGGTTTTGTTGAGCTCCCCTGAATGTAAACCTCTCCTCCACCATGAGGCGAGAAACTGCCATAGCAGGATTCTTAGTGGTAGGGGAGCCACTCAACAATAGGAGTCTAAAAGGCCAACACTCACTCCTCATTCCCCTGTGTCTTGGGCAACCAGGGCATAGGCCTATGACTTAAGCTTGAATAATACCATCCTACTTAGACTTTTGAATACCCAGTGACAGAGAAAGGTTTATTTGGTCAGTGGCTGCAGTGACATACAGAGTCCAAGAGCAACAGAGACAGACAGAGGCTTCAGGGCTGCTGACTCATATCAGGTGCTGGCCAGAGTAGGGGTGTCACTGTAGGGCCCAGTGTCCAGCAGAGACCACAGTGCAGTACCCACCAGGCCATTACTTGGAGTGGCCTCAGCTTTTGGTTCCTGTTCATTTGTTTTGATCTTTATGCTCAATCTTCCCAGATCCTGAGTCTTTTCGGGAATTATGGGAACTATTCAATATATTTTCATTTCTCTATTGCTTAATTCAGCCAAAGTCAGTTTCTGTTGTTTGTTACTAAGAAAACTGAATAATATGCTTGGTTCCCTCACAAAGCTGTTGTGAGATCTGACTGAGTTTTATTTAAACTGAAAGTACTTGAGAAAGAATAAACTGTAATCTAATTTAATGTGACCAGTATTTATTAAGGATTTTATGGAGTTAAAGGATGAGCAAGATGCAGTCTGTAAGCTCAAGATGCTTTCAAAGTAGTAAAGGGCACAAGAACACAGGCAAGTGTAACACAGCTTATGGTAGCAGAGAGTGGCCTCACATGAGAAATATACAATGGAGTTGGTGCAAAAGGAAGAAGGTGGTGAGAAACAATTAAAAGTTGCACAGTTTGTGTTAAAGTGCATAGATGACAAAGATTCCATGGAAAAGGAAGGATCCGACATCATCCTTGCAGGTCAAACTGTCCATAATGAAGGATATAGACACCAGTCCTTGGAATCAGGAATCTCTCATTCTTTCCAGCTCGATTCCCAGGTCTTAACCTCCTTGTCTCTGTTTCCTCTAATATGAAATGAGGAAGTAATAAATGGTCTGTAAGGCTGACTGATTCCCAAGGACAGACAGGGATCATGTTACAGAAAAAAAAAAAAATAGAAGAGCAGAGTGAACCAAAAATTAAAGGTAAAAACATGTGAGATGAGGAAAGGTCTAGAAGCAAGACAGTCAGTGTGTTCACACAAAAAATCTGTAGTTTAGTATGGAATGCAAAGATTAAGAGAATGAGTTATGGAATGTAAAGATGAGGAGAATGAGTTTCATTCAATAAGCAATGAGAGGCTATAATTCAAAGAAACTTGGATGAAAAATAATGGTGAACTGAGCTAGGATAATGACAGACAGTAGTGGAAAGACAAGACAGTTGTAAGATACATTGTGGAAACAGATTTTCCCAAACTTGATGGACTGGAGAGAGAGATAGGAGTTGTGGTCAAGGTAACTTGTGACGTGAGCATCACCTTATAGAAGATTCATGAGTCAGTTTGATGAAAAAGTTGAAGAAGCAGATATAGATTATTCACAGGATTCTGACAGAGATGTGTGCAAAGATTGAGGGGCTATCTTTGTTAAGGGAGATTGCTATTCTACAGATGAGAAAAATTAAGCATAATTGTAATCAAAGATGAAGCAACCAGAAAGAATGGAAATACAGATAAGAAATGAAAACTAATAACAACTAATAGATATAATTGATAGGTATATTATCATTTATTATAATGAAACATTCTAATCTTTAATTTAAATAATGAGAAATAAATCTAGAAAATACACACACAGAGAAAGAGAGAAAAGAGAGAAACATGTTTGAAAACAATGATCCTTTCTCCTCATTTCCACTTTGCATATATACCTATACATAAATACATATACATTTTATATTTGTATATAAATGACCTTCTCCTCAATCACACATTTTCAGAGATGATTATAGTAATTGGTCCTGAGCTTCAAGCAAGCAAACGGAATGGCCAGTTTCAAAACAGATTTTCTGGCTTCTAGTCCAGTGCTCTTTCTTCTTACCCAGATAGACTCCCATCTGATCATAGCTTTGTCTGGAAAGTCTGGGCACTTGTAAAGCCATGTGTCACTCAATAATAAATCCACCTTGAAAATTCACCTATCCTTATGATGAGTTTAATTAAGTTTTGCATTTCTAGACTTTTATTTCAATTGTATTTTTCATTTAAAAATAATTACTTAGAGATGTTGTATTTAAGCTGTTTATGTCAATTAATACAAATGTTGTTCTGTATATTTTAGGCAGAAACAATTGAGCCATTGGCAAGGGGCATGAAATTGAGTTCTACGTTTTCTGACCTAGTAGCAGTGACGTATTTTTATTAATAGTCTTTCTGGCAAGAATGAGACCTATAGTCAATGGCCAAGGGACATGAGGAAGCAAAATAGCAGGTCGTCCATAAATTTGGTCTTATGCCACAAGCGTATTAAAACCAAAAAGGAATTTGTCCACAAAGACTGATTCTCTTGTTCTACAGTTGAGAAGACTATAGTTGGAAAACATAAAGAGGGTTGCTACAAGTCACAGTTTAGTGGATGTCGGAACCACTACTGGAACCCAACTCTTGGTTAAGGAGTCCATATCTGTTTGTCCTCATCCCTCAGTGCTGCTCTGAAATCGGTGATGTTTTGTGCTTATAGTCAAACTATGGTTTTGATGCCATTGAAGAATAAACATTTGTTGAGAATGAATAAGGATGTTTCACAAGAAGCTTCAATAATTCATCTGTAAGTATTTTTAAAGTGTCTATGAGGCAATCTTCTCTATTAGAAAATTATGATCCAGTGGAGAAGCACAAGGAAAATGAAATAAACTATATAATGAAAACTATAATTCTCAAAATTTAACTAGATGTGTTTTTAGTTCCAGTCTGATCTCCAGTCCTAGACCTACCATCGTATTTCCACCTAAATATCTTGCCTGAATCACAAATTAATTACATTGCTTCCTTTATTTTAGAAAACAAGTTCTCTAGTGCTTAATGTTAGTCTGTGAGTTTTAGCAATCAATAATTTTAACTTTAAGTTGATATGAGAAAACATTTTGGTGGACTTTAAAGTAGTAAACAAATTTAAGAATGTATTTTCAGGAATGTTTTGCCCATGGTATGTATTGGAAGCATTATAAGGTTTAAGAAAGTAAGAAGTGAAAAGCTCGAATTTTGTTAAAAAAAAAAAATCACATTTGCTAACTTATTCGTCATGATATTGAGTGATATTGAGAATGCTGACTGTAAAATAATAATTCTTGCTATTTTAAACGTTCATATGTTTTAACACTGAGCTATGACCGTAAACAGAGATGATCTTCATCAATAATATTTGCTCTCAAATGAAAATTTGACATCTCACTGTTTTATCAATGATCATCAATGCAAAATATATTTAGGCAAATGATAGTCTGTGTTACCTTCTATTTGATTTACAAAACAAATAACTAAGACATTTACCAAAAAATAATAATGATCTCTAAAGAATCATTCTATCACTTCAATCAAGGCAGACTAAATTAAAAAGTCAGAAAGATTATAGTTTATTGATTTCCTTAGGCTATGTAAAAATAAATGTGGTCCTGTATTTTTCTTACCATGAAACAAAATATTGAACTCTGCCCTTGAGGCACACTACCATACTTCAAATGCTGATCTTATCATTGCTTGCAAGTCAAACAGAGCTGGACTTTAAAAGGAAGAAAGGAAAACCCTGGAGCCACTAAGAAGCATCAAGGGTCAAGCTGTTAGTCTGGTTCTGCTCAGAATTTACCCAGGGTCACAATGGCTGGGTAAGGGCCACTTTGCTTCCAGACGACATTTTTCCATACAAACACACCACCAGAATTTGAAATATACTATAAAAACAGCCGTGTTCTGAAATTGGTTTTCTAGTTTAATTGGCATCTTATTTGTTCTAATTTGGAACAGGGAATAGCAGAATTTCCCCCCATGTTTCTGTAATTTGAATTCTGTATGCAATAATAAATAATCATAATAAATTATAAAATAATAAGGACAAAGCAAACAGGAAATTGGTAAAGAGTTATATGGCGGATTTTCTGATGTATTTAAAGTAAAGGCCACATCCCTTCTATGTTCCTGGATGCTCATTTTGTAATAAATTGTGAAACGTATCCATCAATTTCTAAGTAGTAGTTAAAAGCCCCTCCAACAATGCAGAGCACACAGAATAATCTTAATTAATATTTAATTAACTAAATGTTACCTGTTTGCTTGCTTGCACATTTGCTTGGATGAGTGACTCCTTTAAATTGATCTCTTGCTTCTTTTTGAAAGATTTCAGAACTTCCTGTCTTTGACTCCTGGAGACAGACACCACTCAGTAGGTTTCATGGAGAGGAATCTGGCATCTCCCAGCCATACTTACGTACAGAGTTTGTGCTGCAGCCTGGAAAATAGCTGCAACTATGTCAAGCAAGGATCAAAATCCTGATCTGAAGGAGCTCAAGCTGAAAACACAAAGGGTTAAAAGGATAGGCATTTCTTACAGAAATTACTCCCATAGGCACCTTCTAGCTTCAATTTAGACTGAAAAGTAAAAAGGCATTGACAGTTTCTTATATTTCTCTCTTTTCCAAGTTCAAAATCCCTTGGAGCAGGAAAAGGGCAATTATGACTATTACTCCAATTCTATGCTCCTGTTAGCCATCAGATTTGCATTAGTGGAGAAAAAAATAATACTATCCTAAATAAAACATTCTGATTATGATTGCTGAGGAGCCAATCTGAAAATGGTTAAATTTAAATCATAAGGAGTCTTTTTTGAGGGGGGAGGGGAGTTGATAGAAAACCTGTTAGAAAGGGAATCTACACACTACTGAAACCAAACAAACACAAGGGGGCAGGAAGAGCTCAAGCTCTGACTTCAAAACCTGCTGGCTGAAATGGGAGCTAAACTATTTTAGTGTGCCCTCCGGATATTTATCAATTTTCGTGGCATGCAAAGAAATGTGATGCTGACAAGTAGGTTTAGTTTGTGCTTGGTCTAATTACTGCGAAGAGAACAGGAACGTCTTTAATGACAGCTACCCTAACAGAGTCGGATTTGGGAAAGCCTGGGGCCACATTCCCTAGAATTTATTCTTTGGTGCAAGACTAGCGATTCTGATCAGACTGCATTTCTCACGCATTCCAAATCCTCTTTTTTCCTTTTACTCTGTGAACCTTGGTTGCAAAGGAGGGACTTGTTAAAAACTCACCAATCGGAGGACTGTGCCCATTGTAATTTACGAGGAGAAGGCAGCGTGGGGGCGCCCCGAAGGGGGCTGGGCTGGAGTGCAACCTGGTCTAGCTATGGCTTTTAATTCCAGCTGTTCTTTTGCAAATATGCCCCAGAATTTCTTCTCAAACGTTCTGGGTTTCGCTTCAAACTCAAAAAGCATTGCGTCTAACTTTCCCCTGGTTGTGCAAGTTTCCTTGAGAAATGGCCATGCCCTGCGCGGTATTTCACTGAATAGGGCTGAGGAGTGGGGGGTGGCTAAAATGGGTAACCCTTGGTCGCCGGCAGATGAAGTGAATCCAGGAGAGCAGTGTGTTCCGGCTTCTCTGCTGGAGTACCAGATCTATTAATAGCAGCCCAGAGCGAAACGCAAGCAGGGGTGGCAACTCCGGACCACTTCTCCCCTCACTTCCAAGACAACCTGTTGCGCGTCTATCTCCTCCCCTCCCGGCAGTTTCCCCGCCTCGGCCTCTAAGACCTGATTGGCAGAAATTACTACCCAACCCTCAGCTCCGCGCCTCCTCCCCCGACCAACGATTGGCCTCCTGGGAGGACTGGAGCAAGGGGGTGCGAGGGGAGGGATTTCCCTCAAAGCCCAGGGTCCGGGGACCTGGAAAGTAGAAGTGGAGGGATTCAATACTCCGCGCGACAGAGTCGCGAGCGGCGGAACTGGACGGGCTAGGAAGACTTAGGCTCCTCGGCTGCGGCTCCAGCCCGGACGGCGCCGCGCAACTTTGCCATCCTTCTGGCCCAGCCCCGGCTGCAGGAGGACCCCGCAGGCAGCGCGCGGAGTTTCTGGCACTTCCCGGCGGTGTCTCTTGTTGTCTGCCCGGGGACTGACTTCGCATGCTCTCAGGCTGACCTGTCCAAGCCCGAACACCTGGACCATGTACGCAGCCGGGACTCCCGGGTTATCCTCGCGCCGGACAGGCAACTCCACCAGCTTACAGTCAGGACCGCCACCGCCGCCCCGGCTGCTGCTGCTGCTGCTGCTGCTTCTCCTGTCACTGGTAAGCCGCGTCCCGGCACAGCCCGCTGCCTTTGGCAGGGCGCTGCTGTCCCCTGGTCTCGCGGGGGCTGCAGGGGTCCCTGCTGAGGAGGCCATAGTGCTGGCGAACCGCGGACTCCGGGTGCCTTTCGGCCGTGAAGTCTGGCTGGATCCCCTGCATGACCTGGTGTTGCAGGTGCAGCCCGGGGACCGCTGCGCGGTTTCGGTACTAGACAACGACGCACTGGCCCAGCGACCGGGCCGCCTGAGTCCCAAGCGCTTCCCGTGCGACTTCGGCCCTGGCGAGGTGCGCTACTCTCACCTGGGCGCGCGCAGCCCGTCTCGGGACCGCGTCCGGCTGCAGCTGCGCTACGACGCGCCCGGAGGGGCGGTAGTGCTGCCACTGGTACTGGAGGTGGAGGTGGTCTTCACCCAGCTGGAGGTTGTGACTCGGAACTTGCCTCTGGTAGTGGAAGAACTGCTGGGGACCAGCAATGCCTTGGACGCGCGAAGCCTGGAGTTCGCCTACCAGCCTGAGACAGAGGAGTGCCGCGTAGGCATCCTGTCCGGCTTGGGCGCGCTGCCTCGCTATGGAGAACTCCTCCACTACCCGCAGGTCCCCGGAGGAGCCAGAGAGGGAGGCGCTCCGGAGCCTCTTCTGATGGACTGCAAAGCTTTCCAGGAACTAGGCGTGCGCTATCGCCACACAGCCGCCAGTCGCTCACCAAACAGGGACTGGATGCCCATGGTGGTGGAGCTGCGTTCACGAGGGGCTCCTGTGGGCAGCCCTGCTTTGAAACGCGAGCACTTCCAGGTTCTGGTGAGGATCCGAGGAGGGGCCGAGAACACGGCACCCAAGCCCAGTTTCGTGGCCATGATGATGATGGAGGTGGATCAGTTTGTACTGACGGCCCTGACCCCAGACATGCTGGCAGCCGAGGATGCTGAGTCTCCCCCTGACCTGTTGATCTTCAACCTTACTTCTCCATTCCAGCCTGGCCAGGGCTACTTGGTGAGCACCGATGATCGCAGCCTGCCCCTTTCCTCCTTCACTCAGAGGGATCTGTGGCTCCTGAAGATTGCCTACCAGCCCCCCTCTGAAGACTCCGACCAGGAGCGTCTCTTTGAACTGGAATTGGAGGTAGTGGATCTAGAAGGAGCAGCTTCAGACCCTTTTGCCTTCATGGTAGTGGTGAAGCCCATGAACACAATGGCTCCGGTGGTCACCCGGAATACTGGTCTTATTCTCTATGAGGGTCAGTCTCGGCCCCTCACAGGCCCTGCAGGCAGTGGTCCACAAAACTTGGTCATCAGCGATGAGGATGACCTAGAAGCAGTGCGGCTAGAGGTGGTGGCTGGGCTCCGGCATGGTCACCTTGTCCTTCTGGGTGCTTCCAGTGGCAGCTCTGCTCCCAAGAGCTTTACAGTGGCTGAGCTGGCAGCTGGCCAGGTGGTCTACCAGCATGATGACAAAGACGGCTCACTTAGCGACAACCTGGTGCTTCGCATGGTGGATGGAGGAGGCAGGCACCAGGTACAGTTTCTGTTCCCCATCACCTTAGTGCCTGTGGATGACCAGCCACCTGTTCTCAATGCCAACACAGGGCTGACACTGGCAGAGGGTGAAACAGTGCCCATCCTGCCCCTTTCCCTGAGTGCAACTGACATGGATTCAGATGATTCTCTGCTGCTTTTTGTGCTGGAGTCACCCTTCTTAACTACGGGACATCTGCTTCTCCGCCAAGCTCACCCTCCCCATGAGAAGCAGGAGCTTCTCAGGGGCCTTTGGAGGAAGGAGGGAGCATTTTATGAGCGAACAGTGACAGAGTGGCAGCAGCAGGACATAACAGAGGGCAGGCTGTTCTATAGACACTCTGGGCCCCATAGTACTGGGCCAGTCACAGACCAGTTCACATTTAGAGTCCAGGATAACCATGACCCTCCTAATCAGTCTGGGCTACAGCGGTTTGTGATACGTATCCATCCTGTAGATCGCCTGCCTCCAGAGCTGGGCAGTGGCTGTCCCCTTCGTATGGTGGTACAGGAATCCCAGCTCACACCACTGAGGAAGAAGTGGCTGCGCTACACTGACCTAGACACAGATGACCGAGAACTGCGTTACACGGTGACTCAGCCCCCCACAGACACAGATGAAAACCACTCACCAGCCCCACTGGGTACCTTGGTCCTGACTGACAACCCCTCAGTCGTGGTGACCCATTTTACCCAAGCCCAGATCAATCATCATAAAATTGCTTACAGACCCCCAGGTCAAGAATTAGGTGTGGCTACTCGAGTGGCCCAGTTCCAGTTCCAGGTGGAAGACCGAGCTGGAAATGTGGCTCCAGGCACCTTTACTCTTTACTTGCAGCCCGTGGACAACCAGCCACCTGAGATCCTCAACACCGGCTTCACTATTCAGGAGAAGGGTCACCACATCCTGAGTGAGACAGAGTTGCACGTGAATGATGTAGACACTGACGTTGCCCATATCTCTTTCACCCTCACGCAGGCACCCAAACACGGCCACATGAGAGTGTCTGGACAGATCCTGCATGTAGGAGGTCTCTTCCACTTAGAGGACATAAAACAGGGCCGAGTTTCCTATGCCCATAATGGGGACAAGTCCCTGACTGATAGCTGCTCCTTGGAAGTCAGCGACAGACATCATGTGGTACCCATCACTCTCAGAGTGAATGTCCGGCCAGTGGACGATGAAGTGCCCGTACTGAGTCATCCTACTGGCACTCTGGAGTCCTATCTAGATGTCTTAGAAAATGGGGCTACTGAAGTCACTGCCAATGTTATTAAGGGGACCAGTGAGGAAACTGATGACTTGATGTTGACTTTCCTCTTGGAAGATCCACCTTTGTATGGGGAAATCTTGGTCAATGGCATTCCAGCAGAGCAGTTTACTCAAAGGGACATCTTGGAGGGCTCTGTTGTATATACCCACACCAGTGGAGAGATAGGCCTATTGCCTAAAGCGGATTCTTTTAACCTGAGTCTGTCAGATATGTCTCAAGAATGGAGAATTGGTGGCAATACTATCCAAGGAGTTACTATGTGGGTGACCATCCTGCCTGTTGATAGCCAGGCCCCGGAAATCTCTGTAGGTGAACAGTTGATAGTAATGGAAGGTGATAAAAGTGTTATAACGTCAATGCATATAAGTGCTGAAGATATAGATTCCCTGAATGATGACATCTTGTGTACTATAGTTATTCAACCTACTTCAGGTTATGTTGAAAACATTTCTCCAGCACCAGGCTCTGAGAAGTCAAGAGCAGGGATTGCCATAAGTGCTTTCAATTTGAAAGATCTCAGGCAGGGCCACATAAACTATGTCCAGAGTGTCCATAAGGGGGTGGAACCTGTGGAGGACCGATTTATCTTTCGTTGTTCTGATGGCATTAACTTTTCAGAGAGACAGTTCTTCCCCATTGTAATCATTCCCACTAATGACGAACAGCCAGAGATGTTTATGAGAGAATTTATGGTGATGGAAGGCATGAGTCTGGTAATTGATACACCCATTCTCAATGCTGCTGATGCTGATGTTCCCCTGGATGATTTAACTTTCACTATTACCCAATTCCCCACTCATGGTCACATCATGAATCAGCTAATTAATGGCACGGTTTTGGTCGAAAGCTTCACCTTGGACCAGATCATAGAGAGTTCCAGCATTATTTATGAGCATGATGACTCTGAGACCCAGGAAGACAGTTTTATGATTAAACTAACAGATGGGAAGCACTCTGTGGAAAAGATGGTCCTCATTATAGTTATCCCTGTTGATGATGAGACGCCCAGAATGACTATCAATAATGGACTAGAAATAGAAATTGGGGATACCAAGATTATCAACAACAAAATATTAATGGCAACAGATTTAGATTCAGAAGACAAATCTTTGGTTTATATTATTCGTTATGGGCCACGACATGGCTTATTACAGAGACGAAAACCTACTGGTGCCTTTGAAAATATCACACTGGGCATGAATTTTACCCAGGATGAAGTAGACAGAAATTTAATTCAGTATGTCCATTTGGGGCGAGAGGGCATTCGGGACCTAATTAAATTTGACGTGACTGATGGAATAAATCCCCTCATAGATCGTTACTTTTATGTGTCCATCGGGAGCATTGACATTGTCTTCCCTGATGTGATAAGTAAGGGAGTGTCCTTGAAAGAAGGTGGCAAGGTCACTCTCACAACAGACCTACTAAGCACTAGTGACTTGAACAGTCCTGATGAAAACTTGGTTTTTACCATCACCAGGGCCCCCATGCGAGGTCACCTGGAGTGCACAGATCAGCCTGGAGTGTCCATCACATCTTTCACTCAGCTGCAACTGGCTGGAAACAAAATCTACTACATCCACACAGCTGATGATGAAGTGAAAATGGACAGTTTCGAGTTTCAAGTCACCGATGGACGTAACCCTGTCTTTCGGACATTCCGTATCTCCATTAGCGATGTGGATAATAAAAAGCCAGTGGTCACCATCCACAACCTGGTCGTCAGTGAAAGTGAAAACAAGCTGATTACTCCTTTTGAGCTCACTGTCGAAGACAGAGATACTCCTGACAAACTCCTGAAATTCACTATCACCCAGGTGCCTATTCATGGCCATCTCCTATTCAACAATACCAGACCTGTCATGGTTTTTACCAAGCAAGACTTGAATGAAAACTTAATCAGCTATAAACATGATGGCACCGAGTCAAGTGAAGATAGCTTCTCCTTCACAGTGACTGATGGCACACATACAGACTTCTTTGTTTTTCCCGATACAGTATTTGAAACAAGGAGACCCCAAGTGATGAAGATCCAGGTCTTGGCTGTTGACAACAGTGTCCCCCAAATCGCAGTGAATAAGGGGGCCTCTACACTTCGCACTCTAGCCACTGGCCACTTGGGGTTCATGATCACAAGCAAAATATTGAAAGTGGAGGACAGAGACAGCCTACACATTTCTCTTAGGTTTATTGTGACAGAGGCCCCTCAACATGGATATCTCCTCAACCTGGACACAGGCAACCACAGCATTGCACAGTTCACACAAGGTATGTTTCATGTTTCTTTTCTTGGTTATCAAAGGACATTCCAGGTCTTGCTTCCTGAGAATATGGCTTCCCCGAAAGCCTCACAAACAGAGCATCAAATTAGAGTCCAAGAGAAGGGAAGGAAACAAAGGGGATGGGGAGAATACAGGGACTCACTTCCCTGGGAGGATGGCTCCCTTCTTGTCCTACCTCCCATCGCAGTGACCTTCATTAGAGGGAGTACTGATGTATTTTGAAAGTGGCAAGAATATGCTGCTGAAGCAGGGGGCGAACTTTGGTGAATTAAAATTGAAGCAGGCTTTCCAATTCTGTTCCATTTGCCATATCTATCCTCTGAGCATCCTCTGTGTTGTATCCTGCAGGTGGTTCATGAAGCATTTTGGTACCTTAATGAAGGATGTGCATTCTAAATACTGTTTATTCACAGTGCTGTCATTATCAATTACTATTCCAAAGAAGCCTTCAAACTTAGGTTACTTTGATTACATTTTAAGGGCATTGCTCTGACACAGTTTTGGTTGTTAGGAACTTTGTAACTAAAAGATTTGTTTACATTTATTTACTTTTTCGATTTTTAAAATTTTTAATAATATTTCATGACTCAGGCAAATACTCATCCAGAGACATAAGTGATAAACACCTATCTAGAGTTATAACAGTGACATATATGTACAGGGCATGCTACTAGGCTATACATGGAAAAGGAAAGTATACTTAAAGATGTATAAAATAACAATATATTCATCACCAAAATATACATCTAATTCATTATTGGGAACATGAAGATATGTAAACAACATTAACAGTAGAAGGGGGAAATTATTTCATCAGTGTGAACCTCCTCTCCGACCCGTTACAAACACAGTAACAAAAAACAGTTGCCTCCGGCACCTGTGGTCTTTAGGCAACAGGGTGTTTCTTTTTTTTTTTTTTTTTTTTTTTTTTTTTTTTTTTTTTTTTTGAGAAGGAGTCTCGCGCTGTGTCACCCAGGCTGGAGTGCAGTGGCGCGATCTCGGCTCACTGCAAGCTCCGCCTCCCAGGTTCAGGCCATTCTCCTGCCTCAGCCTCCGAGTAGCTGGGACTACAGGCGTCCGCCACCACGCCCGGCTAGTTTTTTTCGTATTTTTAGTAGAGACGGGGTTTCACCATGTTAGCCAGGATGGTCTCGATCTCCTGACCTCGTGATCCGCCTGTCTCGGCCTCCCAAAGTGCTGGGATTACAGGCTTGAGCCACCGCGCCCGTGTTTCTAATCGGAATTTCCTTTGTGGGTGGACACAATCTGGGGCAGAAAGGACAAGTTTCCTATGCATTTAATGGGGGAAGGGAGAAGCCCATTCACTATACTGGCTTGGGAGTCAGGACTCTGTTCTGTAGAACGTGCAACTTTCATTACAGCGGGATTTGGGTTGCTTTCATTAAAATCTCACCATGTCAGAATGGACACTAGATCTTTCCTATGTGGGATCCATGGGTAGAGATGGAGCTTAACCCCAGGGCATCCCAATGGGGGTGTTCTTTTCCTGCAACTGTGTTGTACTCATAGATAACAAATGCTTTAATAAACATGGATGTAGCAAAATGCAGTGTTAAAGTGAACTGCTTCTCTCTTTTAGGTGCTGGCAAATAGCTCCACACTCCAACCTCCTGATTCTTGGCTAAAAGCCTGAATGTATCCCAGGGCCTGCAGGGACAGGAAAACCTCAAAGTGCCAAGTGTCATGCCAGACCAGTAGGAAACTTTTATGTGAAGGCTTTCTGAGGCTAGCGATGCCATGCCGTCTTACACTGGTTTATTTTCATGGAAAGGGAAGAGAATGAAAGGAATATATTAGATAATAGAAAATGATTCTTCAAATTACTCCTCTGACCTGAAAAAGAAATCTGATTTAGAGATTTTTTAAAAGAACTATTTTGATGGAGACAGGCAAATGAATTAATTTAAATTCTGTGGACTCAGTCCAACAGCTCACAATATTAGAATATTATTTCTGAAATTTTGAACTCTAAAAATTATGCTATTTCATTATAGGCAGTTGTTCTGTCTCTTACTGACTTTGAGTCATCATGATTAATTTTTATCATCTTTGTAAATGTAGAGAAGTTATGCTTATTATGTGATGTGACTTTTTAAGAATTTTTAAGGAAAATTAGCACATTCCAATACAAACCAAAATATTGACTAGGGAAGCTGTTGGTATTTAATCACACGGCACTCATTCGAACAAGTCAAGGCTAGAGTTTGATTCATAGCTGTTATTTATGGAGATTAGATAAGTGATTTCAAAAATGGAGAAAGCGCCATCAGAAAGCTACCATGGCTCTTCTTCCAGTAGGACAAATGAAAGCAGTGCTTAGAGTGAAGACTATGCAGTCCTTTTATTTGTTTTTGTTTTTACTTTATCATGAAGGGATAAGGTAAACCTATATTTTGATGGATTTTCAATGCATCGAATTAGGTCAATTTAGCACAGGTGGCCAGAGAAGGTTATCCCTAAATTGAATGACTAAATGGTTCCCAGAAGAAAAAAATTAATTCCTTTCTAAAAGTTATCAAATTGATGAAAAGTTAACAACGTATGATGAGGTAAATTATGGATATCTTTTATTTATTTCAAACTTCACCTCTTTCCCAAGTTGCCCCTGTTTCCCCCAATCCAGATCTAAATTGCATGTCTCAAGTACCTGGATTTTTCTTCCCTACAATGAGTATATAGTGATATATTCTGTGGGATAATTTATAAATCAGTTTCAGGAAAGCGGAAATGTCTTCAAAGAGTTTGAACCAGATGTGGTTGCCTGACATGTTAATGAACTTAGAATTAAAAACAAACAAACAAAAAACTCACGGAATAGTTTTGTAGATAAACTGAAATAAATTTAATGTATATTTAGCAACTAGAAGAAAACCTAGATAATTCGTAGATATTTGCTTTAAAAAGATTACATTTTGGCTATCAGATTATCTGTCTACCACTTTTGTGTCTTAAGAAAGCTAGGCATTATATACATTTATGGTATGTTTATGTTATTTGTAGAGGTGCTTTTAGAATACCAATATGCTAATGAAAGTCTTTACTTACTTTTTTTAGAGGCTCCTTTTTGAACCATGAATTATTAATTAGTTATATGAAAAATATAAAAGGTTTTAGTATGTTCCAACTAATCAATAACACATGCCCTGCTTGGAGGGAAATTTGGGTACCAGAGTGCCATATAGTTGCATTTATGTTCTCTTTATCTGAAAAAATTTTTAAAAAGTTCTTAAAATTCTGTTTCGAAGTGAGGATTTATTTCTTTGAAACTATTCCTTAACGATTAAAATTTTGCTTAAGAAAACATTGATACAGATGCTGGGCATGCTAAACAGAGCCTTTTCTCCTGGTAGAGCCTTTAGATTTTCTTATGCAATTTGAAGGGGTGGGAACATTGGAAGAGGGTCTTCCCCACATGGCCAGAGGTCGTGGTTCTTGTGGTAAAAATGTGTTGTCGGCAGAGTTTACTGCTTTTTTTTTTTTTTACTGATAAAGTGAAGGTTATAAAATTAAGAATTATAGGAGTAAATAGGCAAAGAGTTGTGCAGAGGCTTCAGTCCTTACCCTGGCAGAAACATCATACATGCAAAGGTAGACGTACAAGTGTGATCTACCACTCAGCCCTTTCATTTTAAATTGAGAAACATTTGCGCTTTGCTACTGTAATATCCTAAGCAAAGAACTGTGGGAAGTTAAGATAGGAAAAAAAAAAATCCCAGAAGTTTTTAGTCTACTAGAAAAGATAACCATACAGAAAGATAAAAGTGAAGCTAGGCAGAAAGTGTGGAAAGTTACAGTAGAGTTAGAAAGGTGGGACCCGGCTCGGTGGCTCACACCTATAGTCCTAGCACTTTGGGAGGCCGATGTGAGAGGATTGCTTGAGGCCAGCCTGGACAACATAGTGAGCCCCCATCTCTATATTAACTATTTTGTTTTAAAAGAGAAATGAAGTGCTAAGGGAAATCAAACGTCTTAGGCATGTTTTACCTCCAAATACCTCTATTAGCAGGAAGGTACCATTAACTATAAAATCAGATTTTCCCTTCTGCAAGTATTCCTAATAATGACTCACCTTTCAAAACTTTATGAGCCAGGGTAGAACACACATTTTACATCTGTAAAGTGGAGCTATAGAAATTTGTGGCGTTAATCTCAAGTAATGCCTTGCCTTACTTGAGATTAACATTTCGTAAAGCCATTGTCTTCTATATAAGCCTTTGAATTCCATAGCATGAACTTACTAGAGCTTTTAGGAGATGGAAAACCATAGAACGCACACTAGACAGATAAATATTACCTATCATTGTCATAGCTATTTTTAGCCATGATCTTGACTTTATGTAGTCTTAGAAAAGTCCAGATCAATTAATGATCTATTACAAGTATCACAGAACAAAATGATATTTTTTTATTATGTTGTATGTGTGGCATCATTAAGGAAAGGAACTGGTGAGATGGATGAATAAGTTTAAAAATTGTGTCTTCGTAATGAAAACAAACGTATGCACGTGAATTTGATAGAGTAGGAAGTAACATAAGGAACATTTCTGAGGCGATATAAATTTCTGCTATGAATAAAGGTTTCCACTTTTTTTTTTTTTTTTTTTTTTTGAGACAGGGTCTCACTCTCTTGCCCAGACTACAGTGCAGTGGTGCAATCTCAGCTCACTGCAACCTCCGCCTCCCAGGCTCAAGCGATTCTCCTGCCTCAGCCTCATGAGTAGCTGGGATTACAGACATGCACCACTACTGCCCAGCTAATTTTTAATAGAGACAGGATTTCACCATGTTTGCCAGGCTGGTCTCGAACCCTGACCTCATATGATCCACCCGCCTCAGCATCCCAAAGTGCTGGGATTACAGGCATGAGCCACCGTGTCCGGCCTGTTTCCACTTTTATTAGATGTTTTTTGTTCTCAACGGGGAGTCATCAGTTATTTCAATGTGTGTGATGTTTTGAAAATATCATCCTATTTTTTTCTCTCAAACTTTGGAGAGCTAAAAAATAGCCTGCTACAGCACAAAAAGTGAGAAAAGTTAGCCAGAGTCAGGGAGCAAAGCTCTGTCCTCTGCGGGCCAGTTCCCTACAGGGAGGCAAAGGATGTGATTTCAAGAGTGCCAGGAAATCTGCCATGCCTCAAAATATCTTGCTTTCCACCTGTCATGGTGCCTGACATTCCATATTTAGATAGTCATTCCTTTGGTGCATGAACATGCAAATACCACTGGGAGGGGCAACACCTTGTTATTATTGTAAACTAACTCTTGCACTCTATTTATCTGTGTAAGGGATCAGGTTTCCATGGGACAGCTGAAATCTAGGGGCTTAGAGATCTGAGAAATGAAACAGCACTGTTTCTCTTAGGAGGAAAAAGGAATTTAAACATGTTTGTAGGAAAACTAATAGTCAATACAATTTACCATAATGAATCATCAATTTTACGCTGGTAATTAATCATCTTGTTTTTTGGTTATTTTCTAGCTGACATTGATGACATGAAAATATGCTATGTCTTAAGAGAAGGGGCTAATGCCACAAGTGATATGTTCTATTTTGCAGTTGAAGATGGTGGTAAGTATTCCCCTCTCCTGGGAGTGACAGCAAGGAGAGAGACTTTTCTTGGTTGCTCTTTGATGACATTATTACAAGAAGTCTTTATCAAGGAGCATTTCATGATCACCTAAATTTAACCTGGTATTTGCTGTAGACAATTTTACAATCTCACTATGACACAACCCTACTATGTGATGGCTATAGATAGAAGTTCTAGTTATATTACTTTTGTCTTACTATTTGTAAAGCACTGAAGAAAGAAATCTGTATAAATAGGATCTCCATGTCTAGTTGTTCAGGTTACACCCTGCATGAGTTGGCCTACTTGAGTCAGTAAGAGGATGTTGGAATTCAGCTGTGGTTCCACTCATAGCCATGTGCTCACCCAGGTATAGCTGCCCAAAGGAGCTGTTTTTTCCTAATTTGCTCATGGGTTCTGTGTGGGCTAATACTGACGGATAACGTGTTGCATTCACCAAGAAATCAGTAGTAAATTAATGTCTGTTTTATCTCACCAATCTCAGGACTTATAATGATTTTCTTAGTTTGGGGGATTTTGTGACCTAGTCCAGCTAAAAATTTTTCTTGGTTAAGTGCAAAAAATACATCAGAGTATAGGATATGACTTTTGAGCTAAGTCTTTTGGGCGATATTATTCTCATTACTCCCCCGGAACTGCCTGCCACTTATACTTCATTCAGCTTTGGATCTCTTGTCTTCCTAACCCTGTGGATGAGTAGAAAAACTGGTCACTTTCAGATTGCTCATAAAGATATTTTTGTTCTTGCGTGTTTTCTTGGGAAGCAAAATAACCTCCCCAAGTACACGTGTTGTGTGAACAGGACACCAGAACTGAGGGGATATGTGAGAGAGAAGAAAGAGGGAGGACAAAAATAATTCATACTCTGTTATGTTTCCCTATGATGCTTTTTAAAAATGGCACACTATTATGCCGTCTATCTCAAAAAGACTGCATCCTTACCCTCCATGTTTTTTGAAGCATTACATATGATTTGTTTCAAATATCACTGGACACAACATGATCACAGTTCTGAAAAATGTCAACTGTTGAGTGTGTGCCAGAGAGGCAAAAAAAATGTGTTAAGTTGGGTTCAAATGTTTGATTCCTACTATAAATCAGAGAGTCAATCATGTGAGTGCCTTCATTTTTTTGAGTAACCAAATCATAGTTTAGTATTCTATATGTTGATGAAAGGGATCCTAGCATAAAACAAAGTTCTGAAAAAAAAAAACTTCTTGAACCTTGCTGCTCAAATGGGAAATTCTATTGTAACTAACTGTTGAGACCTTGAAATAATCCAAATCTGTGTAACTTATATCAAAATTTAAGGATTATTGGTTTAAAACACCATGTTTATCTCTTAAGATGACTGAATAAACCTCAGTAGCGAAAGTGTGACTTTCTGTAAAATTACCAAAAAAAGTTGCAAATTCAATGGCTGTGATTACACTAAAATATCCTGTACTTTTTAGTAAAATATTTTGCTTTTTTTGCCCATACACAAACACACACACACATTATTTTACCTTAGCTGGGTGGAATGGTAGCCTTTACTTTAAAATTTTGGTCTCTATTCCAATTTTGGAAAACATTCTATAGTATCATATTTCAAAATATTAAGTACAAAATATTAAGTGAAGAATGCCTAGCTGAAGAGGCTGGGTTTATGTTTAAATTTGCTGAAAATGTGGCAAGGCCTCTAAAGATTGTCTTTATGGAAGTAGGAATGTATCATTTTAGGAGTCTTTTTAGAGAGATAGTTTCATGTGAGAGATAAAAATTTCAGATTTTCTTTTTTACACTCTTCCTCTTTACTGGCATAACATTACCTATGGAGCTCAGGCAGATTTTGGCAAGCTATTGAATAGAATTTACTTTAATTCCCCTGATATAAGAAAACTGTCCTTTGACAGAATAAACACAGAGATGTGCAAGATTAAAAAGTCACATTCATATCTCTAAATTGTTTTAATCTGATTCTTAAATGTTTTTTAGGATTTTTGCATTGCCTTATAAATGTTCTAATGCTTGAATGAGAAGTGCAATACTATTTAAACTTAATTAGCTGTAGTGATTTATTGTCATCTACTCTATACAGTGATAGTAGGCATATCTATAAGTCATCCCGATAAAATATGAAATGTGTGAGTATTTCACCCCTGGGAAGCAAGTCAGGGCACAATGGCATAAAATTGAGAACTCTGTATGTCCAGCTTGCTTTCCAATCTGATAAATGCATCTTCTTCAAATCAACGTGATTGGTTTTATAACAGTAACTATCTAAGGAAATTAGTGGGGCAACCATAATCCTTGAATAACCTTAAAAATAAAACATAATTCAATGTAAGGGATTTAGAGTAGGAGAAGAGATTGAGAAGAACAGAAGGCTAAGACCTCCTGTTTCAGATTTAATTGTGTTACCATGGGAATCTGGCTTGCCACAGGATTCTTCCGTTACGATGTAGTAATGGATTAGTTACTACCCATTACTAAAAGGACTATGCTTGGGAAAGAGTTACTACCTTTGAAGTTTTGGAGTGCTTTGGGACTTTTACCAAATGAAAGAAGAGAGCACTATCTGAGCAATAGATAACATCAGGGTCTTTACCTCAGGGGAAGTCTACTGTATTTGGAGTTAATACATGTTGGTTGATATAGCACATGTCCACACACATACACAGATCCTTGTATCTTAGGGTTCTTTCAATTAGATTTTAAACCTTCTATGTTATTTATTGTTACTTATGCGATTTTGCCTTCGTAACATCTCTGTGAGCAACAAAAACACAGCAAAAAAACACTTAGTATGATTTCTATTTGGCAGATGAGGAAACTGAGTCAGCAAAATAAGTAACTGTCCTCCTTCAAGCTACACAGCTGGGCAACTAGAGGCTGCTTTCAATCTCAAATTCTTTCCTCAAACAATAATAAGCGAGAACTTCCACACTTATTCAGGATAGGGATAAGAGGGGGGGACTCTTGAACTTTGTCTAGAAACTTGACCAACTTTCTAGGAATGTTTAATAGATGTGAGTGAAGTCTCAGTGGGATCTGCTTTTGGGATAGACAAAGAGCTTTGTGTTTTCTAAAGTGTGCCTTTTTATTTTAAAATGCTTTAAAAGTTGTAGAGCCCTAAACTTTGTAGTACTCTTTCTTGGTATCATAGTATAATCCTCTTTTTAAAAACCTTTGTTTTAGGTTCAGAGGTACATGTGGAGGTTTGTTATATACATAAAGTCATGTCAAGCGGGGGTTGTTGTGCAGGTTATTTCGTGACCCAGGTACTAAGTCTAGTATCCAATAGTTATTTTCATACTGTAATTCTTAAAATGATTATTTTACGATGCAGTATGTTTATTGGAATACTAGTAAAGAGCATGAAGATGTGATATCAGAATAAGGCACTCACCCAGGTGTTCTGGGCCAGTCACCATAAGTGAATGCATCGTTACAAAGTATAAGGTCAAACTCTGAAGTTCAGGAATATATTCCTGCTATCTGTGGCTTCATCTAATGCGCTGGTGTATATATGTGTAGCACCTGCCTATGAATTTAGCTAACTGTCTTCCATTTCTTTCAGCTTTCACGCTTTATATCCTCATGAAGGTAACTTATAATAATACAGACCTGGGAAATCCATTTTCCTTTGTTGATTACCTCTTTGAATTCTAATTCCAGACCTAGTACTCTGGAATTTTGTTGGGGGGAAATAAAACATTTATTCTTTTATCCTTTTTGTAGTCAAACATTTTTATCTGATTCTTTCTCAGTGTTCAACTCTCTGTAATTTTTCTATAAAGTATTCTAGCATGAAAGTGCTTTGTCAGGCCCTTCTAGCGCCTTATTGTGATGTGAAAGCTAGTCTCCCATAACTATTCTAGGCACGCCCCACCCTCAACCCTAATGATTGTTAATCACTCTTCAACACTAGGCTCAAATATCATTTCCTCTCCAAAGTTGCTCCCAACATCACAGTGACAAAATTAGCCTCACTCTTTTTTATGCTTTTATCCCCAACTTTATTTACAGTAAAATTTCGTATTATGATTATTTGCTAATGTGAAAACCTCCACTAGTAAGGAAGAAATTCCTTCATATCAAAAAAGGTATCATTAATCTTTGTACCTCAGTGCCAAGGTTGAGCACAAGGTGTAAATACTTACCAAATATTAAAATAAATGAATGGATAAACAGGAGAAAAACAATTGCTCTCTTTTGATATAAAGATCAATTAAATAGTATTATAAGAAAAACTCCTATAAACAATTCCCGGTAGACCCTTTGCATTCCTTTAGAACGTTGTCCTATCCTAGCATTAATTTAAATCCCTACGGCACCAGGAAAGTTTTTTAGTGAAGCTTTCACATTTTTAAATGCATGAAATTAACTAAATCAACTGCTGTGAAAATTCCTTTGAAATCTTCAGTGAAATGTACTTAAGATTGAAGTATTAACCACCAGTTCAGAGCTCGTATTATTCTTAAAGAAGCCTTTTCAGAAAAAAAAAAAACTTGTCAGTTTATGATTAAATAATTATACAATTTAAAATCTAAAAGGAAATAGGATTTCCTATAAGTCACTAAAATTTTCAAGCCAGCAGCACCACTACTGTATTTTCAGTTACCCCAGTATTTTCTTGTGTGGTATGAGATAACATTAGGACAGATGGAGAAGCAGAAGACAATATTAGCAAAAAGTACCTCTAGTTTTCATTAAAAAGTCCTCGTGTAAACTTTTTATTTCTTTGTTTTAAGTCTCAAAGCCTCAGCATCAGATCCAGCTTGTTTCTTGATGGGCTTAACAAAAATTAGAATACATGATCATCTGGCTGGACATATTGGGTAGGAGGAGTCTTACATTTGTATTCATTATGAAAACCAGCTTGCTGCTTCCTTATTTGAAACCTCTCATATGACATAGGCACGCAGTCTCAGTGAGTTCTGCCTGCTGAGTTTGGCATTGAAACTGGGGCGGCAGACATAATATCTGTGTTGGCCATTATAGTGTTATCTGGGCCACAGCCAGACATATTTTTGCTGCTATCTTTGATTATGCCTTTGGTGCCCAATTTTCCATCCCCCAAGATCCTTGATTCATATGCTATTGAAGGATATTATAAATAGTATCTTGACATAGTAGAAGCTGCAAAGTCATTTCTATATATGAAATGTCATTTAAGGTCAAGGCTTTTGAATTGTGCCATATTTGATGATTGACTCCTCAAACACAAAGAGACTACCAGAAGCCTTTCATTTTTAATAGAAGGAGTACAAGTTTTTGCTTGAAAATGACCAACAACTTTGGGGTTGAAGGCAAAATAATTACTGATAAATAGCTGGAAGGTAAATCAAGGGCTGGAAAAATAGAAATAGAGTAAGTAGAAAAGAGAGGTCTGAGTACAAGCATTAAAAGATTATACAGACATATTCAGCTCAGAGAAAAAAGCAAGCATTCTTGGCAATAAAATTAATTGCTAGTGACATGAGAACCAGAGGAAAGATGCTAGTGCCTCAGGGATTTATAATAAGATGGTGAAGTAATGTCAGGCACTGATACAAATATTTTTAATCTGCAAGAGAGCACAAGGTCTACTAGAATACAGATCTTGGGAAGGAGTGTTGGCTACTGTGGCTGAACGTTTGTAAGCCTTTCATTCTTCATCGAGCAGTTCACAATAGATCAAGTCATCAGGGTGTTTCTAGGCCAGATCCCTGCCTTTAAAAGCATGATTCTATTAAGGTACCTGTACTGTGTGCAAGAACGAAGTTAAACCTTGTAAACAGAAAAGTATAAAGTCAAGTTTTTATACCTTTTAGATAGAAAAGTAAAACTCAATTTTATTTATTATTATTCTTTAGATTCATTCCAAAATTATACATTATATGAATATACTGTTTTCATTGGTTTTAGTTCAGAGGACATTTTTTTAAATTGTTAAATCTTTGGGTGACAATGAGCTCTTGTTAGGAACATTTCTAGACATTTCACATGATTTCATATTACTCAGAACAAATGATAGTCACCTTTTAAACACTAAGCAAATCTTTCATAGGTGATTAAAGTACCATAATCTCAAATCAAATATTTATTTGTGGTATACGTTAATAATTTGATAGTATCTCAGTCTATCTCTTTACATTTGCTCTGATGGCTGGGAGAAATGGAAAGTTGCTTTCAAAGGAGAAGCACACAGTGGTAATTGTAATTATTCTGTATTTGCTAGAACCTAAGATAATGCAACAGATAACCAGAATGCAATGTAAAAGAAGGGCCAGAGTTTCTATGGTGACTCCTATTTGCTAAAACAAGATTCCCTGTACATTTATTTATTTATTTATTTATTTATTTATTTATTTATTTTTTTGAGACGGAGTCTTGCTCTGTAGCCCAGGCTGGAGTGCAGTGGCCGGATCTCAGCTCACTGCAAGCTCCGCCTCCCAGGTCTACGCCATTCTCCTGCCTCAGCCTCCCGAGTAGCTGGGACTACAGGCGCCCGCCACCTCGCCCGGCTAGTTTTTTGCATTTTTTAGTAGAGACGGGGTTTCACCGTGTTAGCCAGGATGGTCTCGATCTGACCTCGTGATCCTCCCGTCTCGGCCTCCCAAAGTGCTGGGATTACAGGCTTGAGCCACCGCGCCCGGCCCCCTGTACATTTATTTATTGAATTACGCAACAAATATTTTTGGAGCACCCACTCACCATGTTTCAGGTGTCCATTGGGATCTGGGAAAACAATGATGAATACTACAGTCATGACCTTTGACCTGAGATTCATCCTTAGGATAAAACAGTAGACAAATGAGTTAAACTTTGTTTAAAGTATTCTGACAGTTATAATTAAGCCACAGATAGAGGTACAGCTGTCAGGAAAGGCACCTGAAAGGTGGTATTTAGGTATAGACTTAGGACAGGATGAAGCTGCCACTAGAAGAAGGGAAGAAGAAACCTTCCAGGTGGCAGCAGAAGCATGTGTAAAGGGACTGAACTTTGTGTGTTCAAGTCACCAGAAGAGCACCAGCATGCTGCAGCTCCATGAACAAACCAGAGAGGGTAACAAGATGAGGCTGGAGAGCTAGATCAAAGCCCTATGGTGCAGAGCCTTATATACCCAGGGGAGTGATATAGATTTTGTGCTAAAGAAAAGAGAACCCACCTGTATTAGTCAGTTTTCACACTGGTCTAAAGAACTACCTGAGATTGACTAATTTATGAAAAAAAAGATTTAATGGACCCACAGTTATGCATGACTGGGGAGGCCTCAGGAAACTTACAATCATGGCAGAAGATGAAAGAGAAGCAAGTACGTTCTTCAAAGGGTAGCAGGCAAGAGAGTGAGTGAAGGGAGGTGCCACACGTTTAAACCATTTGATCTCATGAGAACTCATTAACTATTATGAGAACCGCATGGGGGAAACTGCCCCCATGATCCAATCACCTCTCACCAGGCTTCTCCCTCGACACGTGGGAATTCCAATTCGAAATGAGATTTGGGTGGGGACACAGAGCCAAACCATATCACCAACTAAATCATTTTAAAGCAAGGGAGCATTGTGTTCCAATTTGTGTTTTAGGAAGATGATTCTTGCAGCTGTAGAGGATCTATAGGAGGGCAGCAAGGGGAAACAGGAAGATTGACATGAGACTGATGCAGAAAGACAGATGTCATATGGGAAGAATAAGGAATATAATGTTGGATCCAAATCTGTAAGACTTCCTGGTGGGTTGGAGTATAGGGTAAGAAAAAAGGAGACCATAAGCATGATTCTGGGTTTTATAGCCAGCAGAGAATGGTGCTGCCATTTATGGAGATGAAATAGACTAGAGGGGCATGGGCTAGGTTCAAGGGAGGAAATTAAGAGGACATTAGAAACATATTAATTATGAGACCTCTTACTTCTTTGAAATGTGTATACAGGAAGGCCAGCCTTTTGATCTTGCTTATCTTTTCTTCCATCACAGTTAGAAGCACAGCTTTAGGAGTGAGAGCTGGAACAAATACTGGTTGTGCCTCTTACCATAATTGGTGATGTGACTCTGAGCCAAGGGACTGAGACTTTCTGAGCCTCAGTTTCATTTATAAAGTTGGGATAATAATAGTACCTAGCTACTAGGGTGCTTTTAAAGATTAAGTAGATAATTCACGAAAATAAGGTCATTCATGCAGCACAGTTCCTGTCACATAGTAACAACTGTGCAGGTAGCTGCTGCTACTATAGCTACTTCTCTGAGGGCTTCCAGAGTTATTCTGTTCTTTGTCTTTGTTTATTTCCCCTCCCTCCCATTCTTCTTTTCTTCCTTTCTTCTTCCTTTCTCCTGTCTTTCTCACAGTGGCTGTCTATACAGTTAGACTGTTCATTTGGTGTTGGTAGAGAGATGGGGAAATACACAAGGATGGAAAGTTAAAATCTGATGCGCCCTTCTGTAGTGCAGCGTTTCAATGCTAAGGAGGCTTCCAAAGTCATTTCACAGGTTGTAAGGAGTTTAACAAATATTTTCATTACGAAAATACTAACAAAGGAGTTTTCACTATGGCCAAATAACCGAAATTTAAAAAAATCCACTGTATTTCTGAAGCTCAGCCTGCATGTTTTATTTCTCCTTTTTAAGGGTTGAAGTGTAAACTTCATAGGCTTGAAGGTTAATACAGTATGTTGATTTGATCAAAATATAACCCTTCAAAACATCTGGGTTTAGCAAACATGAGGTTCAAAGGATAGTTTTGATTGCAAATCTCTAATACACTGCGCCATAAATGGTTGGAGAGATTGACTAAGTGCCATGTTTATTCAGGTATTGGAATTGCCTAAATGTGCTTTGCTATATAGAGAATGACATAGTCACCCCAGTGGCCAGATGCCCCATTTAGTCAATATCATAGAGAAAAAAGCAACTAAATAAATGTACCTTTGAGAAAACTAGTAAATTTAGGCACTGAGAAGAGCTTGTAAAATTAGTAAATTTAGGCATTAAGGAACTTGAAATTCCTTATTGGGGTCATTGGAAAATGAGTGTTGTGTGTATGTAGATACTCCTGACAAGTTCCTTCAGAAGCTCAATGTTGCTTATGGAAACAATTTGTAGTAAAAGAGTACTTCTTGATTTTATTTTATGAAAATGTAAACTCCTACTTTTCCTGAGATTAGAGGAAAACTATGTGCTTTTCAGAATCTTGTAATTTTAATATTTTTGTAAGTAATGATTGGGTAATGAATACATGTTATTTCACAGCTACAATCACAAACTTTCTACCTGATAAGTATTAAAGCCTTGTACCTTTCTGCAATATCCCAATGAGTTCAAAAGGACAAATGTCATACTTAATCCTCACTGCAAATAAGGAAAAGTAAGATTCATTGAAGTTTAACTTTGTGACACAGTGATGAATGCATGCATCACATACATGAATAAAGTATAGGTACTTTTGTTCTTGCTTCACAAATGTGGATTGATTTCATAATGTACATTTTCTAAGAGCAAAAATGTTTGTATAAATGAGAAGAAAACGTTTTCCTTAAAATTCTGTTTCAGAACAGTTAGTGCAAGTTTACTAAGATTATTAATTTGTTAGTCTGGTTCTGCCCCTTTATAATAAAAAAAAATTGCCAAGTAGCTGCATATAAGCAATGTTTCATCGAGGAAATATAATGTTAAAGAAACAGTGTACCTTCATAAGTTTTACACTTAGAATTCTTACATTTTTAGGAGAGAAGTTTCCAGAATGAATTATTCAGTTATAGCTAATTACCATTAGATATGATTCATTTTTTTGCAGAGTATTAGTATTCTTGGAACAAATAAATTAAAAGAAAAAGATTAGGGAATAAAATTATATAGCTATATTTGGTTTTCAACTTAGAACATCTTTTTCTTCATGCTAATTTCATGCTAAGCTTAGAAAATAGCAGCCTTCACAGTAGCTTTTGATGAAGGAAGTGAGGACACAATTGTCCTCTTTCTGTTCCCAGAGAGCTCTGACTACATTATTGCAGGCTGAGAGAGAAGAAGCGCCTGCTCTCCATTCCTCTGCTGGATTCTTTAGCACAGGAAGGTTTAATCATTTCATCTTGGTAATGTGCCACCTACTACCTTTAACTCTACTTATCCAGCTGTTAGAGGCACGAGTTGAGAACACTAAAAACAGTGTTTTTAAGCATAGTTCAAGAGTGCCACTTCAGAAATTGAAAATAAACTTGTGAAACTGGTTGGTAGACTTTAGAAATCCCCAAGAAAGAAAAGAACCATTTCGTGTCCCCGTAATTCTTCTCTTGCTTTACTTGATTTTATGCAGAAATAGCCAAAAATTAAGTGCATTGCATCACTGCTATAAAATTAAGAAAGGTAGGCTACATTTAATCCTTTAGGAAATTGTTTTCTTAATTTCTTCTTGCCACCTAAACCTCACGGTCATTTTGTTTCACCATCCATGTCCTCCCAGGTGCTAAATCCAGCCAGCTTTCCCTGGTTCCTGAATTTCTGTTGAGTAAGATTCCTACCCATTTTCCATAGCCATTGGTTCCTTCAGAACCATATTGAAGTTTATCTTAAATGACGTAACAGATGTAAACTGCTTAAAATAATCATAGACACAAAGTAAGTGCTATATTCATGTTAGCCATTTACCCCCACTATAATATCATATACTGTCCATGAGAGCCAGGATTTTTATCTGTTTCTCGTTGATGTACCCTCAGTGCCTGAGCACAATAAATATTTATTGAGTGAGGGAAAAAAATTCTTCCAATGCTATTATAATGGATCTCTTTGTCTCTTGTTGCCTTCCCCTCTGACCTGGATACAGCTTGTTTCCAAAATTACCTAAAAATACAAATGTGATTTTAGACCGGGCGCAGTGGCTCATGCCTACAATCCCAGCGCCTTGGGAGGTCAAGGAGGGCAGATAACTTGAGGTCAGGGGTTTGAGACCAGCCTGGACAACATGGTAAAACCCTGTCTCTACTAAAAATACAAAAATTAGCTGGGCCTGGTAGCGTATGCCTGTAATCCCAGCTACTCGGGAGGCTGAGGCAGGAGAATCGCCTGAACCCAGGAGGTGGAGGTTGCAGTGAGCTGAGATTGTGCCACTGCACCCCAGCCTGGGTGACAGAGTGAGACTCTGTCTCAATAAATACATAAATAAATAACCTTTAAAAAAAGTCTTTCCTCCCTTCTTCTGCCATAATTTTCTAAAGTGCAAATTTGATGCTGTCTCTACTTTATAACTCTCAATGTTTTGTTTTGTTTTGTTTTTGAGACAGAATTTCTCTTTTGTTGCCCAGGCTGGAATGCAATGGTGCTATCTCAGCTCATGGCAAACTCCGCCTCCCAGGTCCAAGCAATTCTCCTGCCTCAACCTCCTGAGTAGCTGGGATTACAGGTGCTCGCCACCACACCCAGATAATTTTTGTATTTTTAGTACAGTCAGGATTTCATCATATTGGCCAGGCTCGTCTTGAACTCCTGACCTCAGGTGATCCACCTGCCTCTGCCTCCCAAAGTGCTGGGATTATAGGCATGAGCCACCACACCCAGTCTCAATGTTCTCTTGTGTGTTAGACACAGGATAAAATTCAGACTCTTCTCATATTGTACAAACTGTGCAGGTCTGACCCAGTGCAATCACGCTGCCTACTCAGGATTCCTGCACATGCCATGCTACTTCATGCACACTTTCCTGTCTTCCTCAATCCCCTGCCTCTGCATGAGATTCAGTAGATATAGCACATTTTCTTCCTGACGCCTTCTACCCCTATCCTCAGGGTCAGACACCTCCTCTGTGTTTCCCATAACTACTCATATTTTGATCTCAAAGCTAGATTCAGAACGTTGATGTATATTGATTTATATAATAATGTAAATCATTATGCCAATTGTGAAATATTATATATGTACATATAACTATGTAAATATATAGATACATACATGTACACAAATACATGATTGCTTACCAAGTGATGTACAGGGCAGAACAAATATTTAATCATATATAATATAATGTAAAAGGTTGTTAGAATATTATGCAGTAGAATATACTACATAGGTACATATCCCTATGTTATATGAAAATGCTTATAAGTGCTATATCATGGTACAAATTGCTCCTCAAATCACACTGATAATTTAAAAATCTTTTATTCTGATGTCATCTTTTGTTTAAAGTGGCTTTCACAAGCTGAAGGATAGTTTCATAGGGCCATGATTTGGCACAAGATACTGTACCAAACCCTTCTAATGACTTTACCTTTAAACTGGTTATTGTTAAGTGACTTATAGTCCCAATTGGTAGAAAATTGCTGTTAACATCAGTGATGGTCGGGCACGGTGGCTCATGCCTATAATCCCAGTACTTTGGGAGGTTGAGGTGGGTGGATCACTTGTGGTCAGGAGTTCGAGACCAGCCTGGCCAAATGGTGAAAAAATTGCTCTACTAAAAATACATACACACACACACACACACACACAGATTAGCCAGGCATGATGGCACACACCTGTAATCCCAGCTACTCAGGAGGCTGAGGCAGGAGAATCACTTGAACCCAGGAGGCGGAGGTTGCAGTGAGCCGAGGTCGTGCCACTGCACTACAGCCTGGGTGGCAAGAGTGAGACTCTGTTGCAAAACAAAACAAAACAAAAACACAAAAAGCATCAATGATATTGGTCATGGTGCTAAATCTACTCAGCTTTTCCTGAATGAAAGCAATTACATTCAAACTATTTCTAAGACTTAAAATATATATGAGACTTATATATTCAGTATCTCTATAGATGAAGTCACAAAAATTATTCACTGGAATGCAAATTTTAATCAGGTGAATCTGTGTACTTCAGGACCAATGAGAAGTGAGCTGTAGGCAGTTTGGCCTTGAACCCTGGCTCTGCCAAGTTTTAATTAAACTTTCTGCTTATCTATTAACCAGTCGAGATGCATTTCACTTTAACAGTTGGTGTACTGAAACTCTGTACTGGAACTCCTTATATACATTTGTGTTTACGAAGCTTTCCAACTGCAAGAGCTGTTTCATTCATATTTGTGTTTCTTCTTCAGTGCTGAGTCGCCTTAGTCACCACATGGCACTTAGTGGGAGGTCAATAAATATGTGTGGAGTGAGTCATAAATAAATGTAAAGCATAGGTGAATTGTTGATTTCTATTTTCTCTTAAAGTTGCACGTGGAGTAACTTCAGAAGTCAAGAGAAGAATCTAAAGAAAAACGGAATAGGCTTACCAGTTAAAAATGGTGTAAAAATAAATGGAAGCTTGTGCTTAACTTTCTATATCTTTCAAGGACACATAGGTGTATATGGACGTATACTTTCCTGCAGTTGTTTGCATATACTTTTATGGTGACATCAAACTCTTCCTCTTTGTAAATGAAGTTGCTCTCCTTATTTGTACACCCCTAGGTATGTTTCTAGCGTAGAGATTTCACTTCCAGATATTCCAGCATTTGTAGATGTTGCCATTTCTTTGACTTGGTTCATGTAGTAAGCTCATGTTCTGGATGCTGTTGAGAATGGAGTGAGTTTATACCCTCGTCGTAATGGACTCACTTTACTCTCCCATTTCCCCGCATCACTTTGATAAAACTGAGACAACCACCAGTTCCCTTTCCTTTCCCTTCCCCATCTTCACCTCCAGCCAGTATGTATGTGGTAAAAGTAAACATTACAGAGTCAGTTAAACAATTCATGTCTGTTTCATTTAATGTAAGACAAAGGTAGCACTAAGAGATAAAGTGGACTAGCAAAGCATTTGATACTAGATTAAAAAAATAAGTGATGTTACTAAATGATGTCGTAAAGTAAACCTATCTGGAAATATTACTGAATCGCTTATTTTAAGATGCTGTCTTAGGGGTCTATATTTTTTACCATGTTGTTTAAATATTCACTGTATGAACACACATAGTGAATGTAGTGAAAACCATGTGTTATAGAGTCTTTAGAATTCTAGATACCATATAGCATTTGATTTTTGATATTTCAGGGAATGGATTTTTTTACAAATAGAAGATTCCTAAAGTTTTAATGTCTTTGATCATAAGTGTATTACATTCATGCATAGTTTTTAAAATAGTCTTACTACTTCCCCCAAAATTTCAAAGCATTGTAGGATTTTTAAAGAAATTTTTTCTATGGAAAAACTGAAGTGAACCGAGTTGATGTAAATTTAAAAACCTGGATTAAAAATGTGTTCAACACTTTGATATTAATATCCCCAAGCATTGAGAGTGACCACAAACAGTTGTAAATGCAGTGGCTTATCTTGTGGGTTTCTGAGACTGATAATTTTTTTTTTTTTTTTTTTTTTTTGAGAGGGAGTCTCGCTCTGTTGCCCAGGCTGGAGTGCAGTGGAGCGATCCCGGCTCACTGCAACCTCCGCTCCCAGGTTCAAGTGATTCTCCTGCCTCAGCGTCCCTAGTAGCTGGGATTACAGGCGCCTTCCGCCACGCCTAGCTAATTTTTGTAATTTTAGTAGAGACGTGGTTTCCCCGTGTTCCTCGTGGTCCGCCAGCCTCGGCCTACCAAAGTGCTGGGATTACAGGCGTAAACCTCCGCGCCCGGCACCTGAGAGTTGAAGAACTAGATGCAACAGAACAGAGCGGAAGCATGTGGTGTATACACTGGATGTGGCTACGGGCTCTTCTGCAATATTCTAGAAAAATATGATTCCGCCTTGTTAGGTAGTTGCTTATTTCATAGTGATTGTATCACCAAGCCCAAGTTTCCTTAATATAAGCAGTAGATCAAACTGATTAGGCCGCCTTAGAATCTACCAAAATAGCTAAATACAAGTTTTGCTATATTCTTCTTTCTTCCTCAAGGACAATATATTACATAGACCCTTCAAGTATTTTAATGATCATTTAATATATTTATTAGTTAGAATATAGAAAGCATTTTGTATACATTTCAATTTTTTTCCTGTCAGTTGCCCTAAGGCAGGCAGATATACGTACACATTTTCCTTCTTTCTTTCTGTTTCTTCTTTCTTTCTTTCTTTCTTTCTCTTTCCTTCCTTCCTTCCTTCCTTCCTTCCTTCCTTCCTTCCTTCCTTCCTTCCTTCCTTCCTTCCTTCCTTCCTTCCTTCCTTCTTTCTTTCTTTCTTTCTTTCTTTCTTTCTTTCTTTCTTTCTTTCTTTCTTTCTTTCTGCCTGTCTCTCTCTCCCTTCCTTCCTTCCTTCCTTCNCTTTCTTTCTTTCTTTCTTTCTTTCTTTCTTTCTTTCTTTCTCTTTCTCTCTTTCTCTCTTTCTCTCTTTCTTTCTTCCTTCCTGCCTTCCTGCCTTCTTTCCTTCCTTCCTTTCTTTCTTTCTCTTTCTTCCTTCCTTCCTCTCTTTTTTTCTTTTTCTTTTCTTCTTTCTTTCTATCTTTCTTGTTCTTTTTCTTTCTTTCTCTCACACACACACAAACACGCACACACACACACAAATACACACACAGACTTTTCCCGTGGGATTCCAGTGTATTACTATTTGGGAACCAGTTTCATACTTTAATAAGTCAATAAAATTTTCGTGGTACTAGTGCCAAAATTAGCCTCTTAGGAAATAATATAAAAAAAGGCTGAAAATATTTTATTACATTCTGACTTACTCCTAGATAGTAACATGATTCAGCATTTAATTCTCATAGCAATTAAGTGCCTGTATCAGATGTGATTCTTCTGTCATCCCCATTTCTTTCAGTGGTATGTCTGTTCGTTCAACCGTCTAAACATCTTGTAATTCTCCTCCCCCATCCTCTGTCCAAATAGTCCTCACAACCTGCTATATTTCATTTACAATATCTAATTTGACCTTCTTTTACCTAACTTTTCTGGGCATCACCCTAGTAGCTTGAGTTACTGAATTATTAATCCAGTACTTTTCTAAGTATTGTTCTCTCTCCTGTCTCCCCAGCCTCAAATTCCTCCACAGTGCTTCACAGAGGAAGTCTTTGCAGTTGAGAGAATGAGAACGCTGGATTTAAACTGAGAAAATGGGTCTAATGCTCAGTTTTGCCACTTATCAACAGAGTGACATCAGGCAGGTCACTTAGCCTCCCAGAGCTTTTGTTTCCTCATCTGTAAACCTGAAAACATAATGTAGCAGTGTCTCAGGAATGTGACAAGGACTATATGGCACAAGAATGTGAACATATAACCTAATGAATCTATAATGCATACTCTTATTATGGATATATTATTCTATGGCATCATTTTTCATCACCTAATGAAAAAGCTTTGATTTTCTTGCTTTATCTACTGACTAGATTGTGTTATGTATTTATTACTCTAGCTCATGCATTTAAGATCAGCCATTCTATGGCCTTAACAGTTTGCTCCATTTTTATCTCCTGTGAATTATCCGTATTCTCTCTCAAATGGATTTCACCTATGGTGCTTATTTCACAAGTCAACATACATATTCATGCTATCCCTTCTCCAAAGTACAATTTCATGTTCCTCTACTTACTTTTAAAACACCACTCATACACATTAAATTCCATGAAACCTTGTTGTATTTTTTTATCCCAAAGCAAGCTTTATTTTTTCTGTATCTAAACCAGTGGTTCTCAACTGTCCCTCCCAAGATATTTGACAATGACTGGAGGCATTTTTGACGTACCCACGTGGGGGAAAGGGATAGAATGCTACTGATATCTAGTAGGTAGAGAAGCCAGAGATGCCTCTGAGCATTCACAATGCAGGAGACAGCCTCCAACATCGAAGAACTATGGAGGCTACAATGTCAATAATACTACTGCTTGGAAGCCAGGATCCGTGGTACTCTAGTTGAATTGATTATAACCCGACCAGCTTTGAGTTGTTGGCATTGCGGTTCTAGCGATAAACTGTTTAGGGACAGAGGCCTTGTCACAGTCATATTTGTGTCCTGAGCAGTGTAAAGCACCGTGCCATGCACATAGTGGCCGATCAGTCACATATTCAAATGAGTGAACTTGTTCACTAAAGAGATCTGTGTGAATGCTGTTTTAAGCCTGCATTAGTCAGTGGTTGAAATGAATTTAGAATCTTGAGTTAAGGGATGTGACCACAGGGCATGGGGCTACAAGAACCTCATTTAAAATGACATCAAATGTATAGACATCAAATACTTCTGAAAGTGAAGTTATAATTTGTTGATCAAAAACATTCAATTGTATCCTGTCAAATTTAACGTATTCCATTCAAATGTACAAAAGTCATGAGACTGAGCAAAGGTTGGGGAGGGGGATGTTGGCGAAAGGATACAAAATTTTAGATAGAAGGGTAAGTTTAAAACTGTATGACATGGTGACTATAGTTAGTGACATATATTGTATTCTTAAAGATTACTAAGAGAGTGTATGTAAGCTGTTCTGACCACAGAAATGATAATTATGTGAGGCAATGCAAATGTTAATCAGCTAGATTTTATTATTCCACAATGTATATATGCTTCAACATACACAAATTTGGTCATTTCACAATGTGTATATATATACATATCATGTTGTACATGATATATTTATATAGCTTTTGGTTTAAAAAAACTTAATTTTTAAAAAATTACTTAAAAATTGGCCCAGCGCGGTAGCTCACACCTGTAATCTCAGCACTTTTGGGAGGCCAAGGCAGGCAGATCACCTGAGATCAAGAGTTAGAGACCAGCCTGGCCAACATGGTGAAACCCCCTCTCTACTAAAAATAAAAAAAATTAAAAAATCAGCTGGGCGTGGTAGCGGGCACCTGTAATCCCAGCTACTCAGGAGGCTAAGGCAAGAGAATCACTTTAACCTGGGAGGTGGAGGTTACAGTGAGCCGAGATCGTGCCATTGCACTCCAGCCTGGGTGAAAAGAGTGAGACTCTGTCTCAAAAAAAAAAAAAAAAAACTTAAAAATTATTTTTGTAGATTTTATGGCCTCATTTGTAAAATTTTGACATCATATTTATTTAAATGTGTTTTGTCAAGTGGCTTCTGTAAGAGACATAGATAACCAATGCAATAGAGGGAAAGAAAACCCTGTACACCGGAAATCCCATCACATGTTTCGATCATTTAAATAGTGACTACGTACCAAAGGAAATAATTCAAAAAATAGGGAAGGGTGGATGAGATGCAGAGAGGATTCCTTTGCCCTTCCCAAATAAACGAAAAGCGGACTCTCTCCCCAGATAATGTTGGAAGGCTTGACCGATAGGGCCTAGGAGCAGAAGGAGATGAACTTGGCCTTTCCCGGCTAATCCAGAGCTCTCCATACAAGGCCTATCAGACCTGATCTGTTTGTAGATCCTAATCAGATTTTTAATCTACCCAACAATCACTTCTAATGCACCCAGTTGGTTTTTTTTTTTTTAATTTAGAAAGCAATGCTTTTTACAAAATAGTGCTATATAGATGTATATAATGGCCCTATTAATTGTCTTAGAGAGATTTGTATTTAAAGATTGATGGAGAGAATTCAGGATCTAGAATGATCGTTTTATCAAATCCTGCCTTGGCCATTTATTTGCTGTCACTTTGGTCAAATCTGTTAATTTTTCTGATCTCCAGTATTCCATATATGAATAAGAATGCCTTTTTGTGAAAGAAAATTAATTTAACCTCAGTCTAAGCTTAAATTAAATAACATAAATGAAAATTTGTCATAAATTATAAAGTGCTATATGAATATGAATTATTTCTTGAAATAATTTGTGCTTAGAATTTTTTTGAGTTCCAAAGTTACCTAGTAAATGAAGAGTTGATTTAAGCCAGAGTATAAGCAAGAAGGCAAATGATTTATTTTACTTTAAAATAGTTAAAGGGAATGCTAGGGAAATGTGACTTTTCCCCTTCCATGTCCTGCCTTACTGGGATGAATGAGTCCCTAAAAAAGCCTAGAAGAGAGCTCTTTCTACATGGATCAGCTATTTAGAAGCTTTCTTTTCTTGCCCATGACAAAGATCTTTACAGAGGTCTACTACCTTTTCTTCACTGCTGACTTTTACTGTTTTCCTGTGGTCTATCCTGCTACCAGTTCCTGCAGTGTGCTTTGCTATTTTCATTTCAAAATAGGTACTTATGCAAAATTCTAATCAGCCTGCATCCAGCTTTCCCACACCCCAGAACCTTTACTACATATATTGGTGGTTCCTTAGCATCAGCACAGCATATTCTCAGCTTAAACCTTCTTCTATATCTTTCTTTCCCATTCCCTTTCCTCATACCTACCTCCACCTTGTTGGCTCAGTAATCACCTCTGCTCTTTTTTTTTTTTTTTTTTTTTAATATTTCTGAGACAGAGTCTTGCTCTATTGGCCAGGCTGGAGTGCAGTGGCACGATCTCAGCTCACTGCAACCTCTGTCTCCCTAGCTCAAGCAAGTCTTCTCCCTCAACCTCCCAAGTAGCTGGGATTACAGGTGTGTGCCATCACACCCAGCTAAGTTTTGTAGTTTTAGGAGAGACTGGGTTTTACCATGTTGGCCAGGTTGGTCTCGAACTCCTGACCTCAGGTAATCTGCCCGCTTTGGCCTCCCAAAGTGCTGGGATTAAAGACATGAGCCATCGCACCTGGCCTGCTCTTTCTTATCTTCCCAAAACACACATGTGCACAGGCACACACACTTTACATAGGTGTGTATGTGTACACACATAGACAAAAATTTGAGTGAGATGTCCTTTTTATTTTTTCCCAATGCTGTGCATCCAGGTATAGAAAGCTTATGCTATAAATGCTTATAAATACCTTCATTTGGAACCAAGATCACTGACTGGAAGAAAGAGAAAGAGATGATTTGACTAACCGTGAAGCAGAAACTCTAACAAGTGCTGTCTGACACTGAGTGAGCTGCCATGTGATAAGAATCTTCCTGTCACTAGAAGTATTCAAGTCTCTATCCTGGCTAACATGGTGAAACCCTGTCTCTACTAAAAATACAAAAAACTAGCCGGGCGTGGTGGCGGGTGCCTGTAGTCCCAGCTACTTGGGAGGCTGAGGCGGGAGAATGGCGTGAACCCGGGAGGCGGAGCTTGCAGTGAGCCGAGATCACGCCACTGCACTCCAGCCTGGGAGACAGAGCGAGACTCCGTCTCAAAAAAAAAAAAAAAAAAAAAAAAGAATTATTCAAGTCAAGACTGAATAACCATAGTTAAGGGCTTCAAAACCAATTTATTTTGTTTTAAAATAGTTTAGGGGAACAATAGGGAGATGTGACTCTTTCCTCTTCCCATGTCCTGCCACACTGGGATGAATGAGTCCCTAGAAAAACAGAAAAAGGTTCTTTCCACATGGAAAGATACAGAAGGTTAAAGTTGAGAATATGCTGTGCTAATGCTGTGGAACCACTAAGATAGGCAGTAAACGTTCTGGCCTGTGGGAAAGCTGGATGCAGGCTGATTAGAATTTTGCGTAAGTACTTTTTTTTTTTTTTTTGAAACTATGTTTTGCTCTGTTGCCCAGGCTGGAGTGCAATGGCACAAACTCAACTCACTAAAACCTCTACCTCCCAGGTTCAAGTGATTCTCTTGGCTCAGCCTCCCAAGTAGCTGGGATTACAGGCACACATCACCATGCCCAAGCTAATTTTTGTGTTTTTAGTAGAGTCAGGGTTTCACCATGTTGGCCAGGCTGGTCTTGAACTCTTGATCTCAAGTGATCCGCCCACCTTGGCCTCCCAAAGTGCTGGGATTACAGGCATGAGCCACCATTCCTGGCTTTAATTGAAAATAACAAAGCAAATGCACAAGAGGTAAGAGACTTGGCTACATATTTGTTCTAAGTTTCCACGATGCAAGCTTCACTTGACAAAATGACTTTCAGATACAGATGGTGAAGTCCTCATCTTGATAAATATGAATGTTTTCCTAGAAAACGTTGCCATTTGATACCCGAAAGACTATTACGGTGAGTTTTCACCAACGAGGTTTATTTCAGGTTTTCTTTTTACACAAGTATACATGCTCATTATAAGAGAAATAGCAAGTACAAAACTCAAAATAACCAACTAGAGAGAATCACAATTAGCAATTACCTGTGTCTTTTTTCATATGATGTGTTTTACCCAAAAAGACATCATTTAACATATACTCATCTGAAGCCTGGCTTTCACATTTCATAGCATGTTCTGAACACCTTTCTAGATCAAAGAATATAGATCTACAGTTGTTTTTAATGATTGCTTTGTATTCCACTGTATGACTACATTCTATAACTTATTTTTAAAACTGCAGTATTTAAAAAAAAGTCTGTATGTTTAAGAGATGAGCTATTAAATGAATCTTATCTGGTTAGCATTATTAATTATGACAACCCTACTCCAGGGGTGAAAAGGTGTTTCTGGACCCATCCATTTGCCTTCTTCTACTGTGAACAGGTGAAATCAAGCTGCATTCTTGCTGCTTTTAAGAATTGATGGGACTAAGACCCCCTTTACAATTCCTTCTCCCTTTTATTATTAATGAAAATAAAGCGTGGTTTGGCCTGATCTTTTGAACTTGGAATTCCTGGAATCCTTATTCAGAGCATCTACTAGCTCAGAAGTCAATTTACATCCTCCAGCAATAAGCTGTATGTAAACAGTGTTTCTGTAGTATTTACTAATGGCTCTCATTCTACCAGTTTCTCCCTCTCTCTTTGTCTTTCACTATAAAAAATTACTCTAATATTTTAAGAGATAATTCTGTAATATTTATTAAACAATTATCTCTTAATTACATACCTCCAGTTTTGAATGTGGACATCATAGCAAGATTTATGGTGGCAGGTTAGTAGGTGGGCCAGAAAACAGAGGGCAGAGATAGGAAACAACGTGTATTAAATACTTCATATGTGACACAAACTTTACCCAGGTCAGTCATTTGATTATTATAGGAACAGTCAGTGGTTTCTGGTATTCTCATTTTACTTAGGAAGAAATTGAGTCTTAAAGAATTAAATTTCTGAGTTACTATATTAATTTCCTATTGCTGCTATAACAAATTATCACAAATTTACTGACTTAAAACAACACAAACTTATTATCTTACAGTTTGGAGGTCAGAAGTTCCAACTGAGTCTAAGCTTAAGTCAGGTTGTAGTCAGGGCTGTGTTTGTCTGGAAGCCCAAGAGGAGAATCTGTTTTCTTGGCTTTCCCAGCTCTTAGAGGCTGGCTGCTTTCCTTGGCTCATAGCCCCTTCCTCCAACCTCAAAGCCAGCAGCATCTCATATTTATTTTATTTTATTTTATATTTTATTTTTTGAGATGGAATTCCGCTTTTGTTGCCTATGATGGAGTGCAATGGCACAGTCTCTGCTCACTGAAACCTCTGCCTGCTAGATTCAAGCAATTCTCCTGCCTCAGCCTCTCGAGTAGCTGGGATGACAGGCATGAACCACCATACCTGGCTAATTTTTGTACTTTTAATAGAGACAGGATTTTGCCATGTTGTCCAGGCTGGTCCCGAACCCCTTACCTCAGGTGATCCACCCGCCTTGGCCTCCCAAAGTGCTGGGATTACAGGCGTGAGCCACCGCACCTGGCCAGCAGCATATCATCTTTAAGTCTTTCTCTATGCTGACTTTCTCCTTCTTCCCCTTAAAAGGATCCTTGTGATTCTGTTAGGCTTACCCAGAGAGCCTAGGATAATCGTTTCATCTTGAGGTCAGTTGATTAGCAAACTTAATTCCATTTTCAAGCTTAATTACTTTTTGCTGTGTAAACTAACATATTCACATATTCCATGGGTCAGAACATGTACATTTTGGGGAAGCCGTTATTCTACCAACCAGAGTCACCCTACTTGTTGGTTATGATTCAAATTTTGAGTCAATTCTAGGTTTGTCTACCTGTTGGTGAAATTTACAGACAGGTTCTTCTGTGAAAAGACAGGTTCTCCTTTGCAAAAATATCTAACCTGCTGCCTATCACAATATATTCCATCATTGGTTAGTTTCTTTGAGGTTCATATGCAAAAGTCTTCAAGAATCCCTAAGTAAAATTCTGACATTACAGGTCCTCTGGAGAAGGTTTACCCACAGCATATTAAGTACACAAAGAACATTTCAGGGAAAGGAAATGAGGGAAGAGGATAGCAAAGAAGGTCATTGAAAGGGAAGTGTAAAAGTGCCAATTTTCCTTCTAGCCTACTATGTCATTTGGCCCAGAGCTAGTCTAAGCTGTGGGATTTCCCTCTAATTTAGGCGTACAACAAATGGCACTGTAACTTTCCTTTTATCTGTTTTCTGAATTACTAATCCTTATTTACTACTATCTTGTTGTTACTTGAGAGTTTAAAGAAAATCAGTTAGTACTGTATCAACTAGAATGGGATAGAAACTAGAATGGGATAGAGGTTTATCTACAGAGACTGACACTAAATGTAGCCAGTTCAATTTGACACATTTTTATTGACTTCATAGAATATGCCAGCCACATTACTTAAAGCTATAGAACTCACACATGGGCAGACAGATTCTAATTGCATCTCTGACTCTGGATACATTCTGACATACAAAAGCCTGGGTTTACAAACTCAGACCAGAGTGATCTAAATGAACTAAAGGTAACGTAGCAGGAATCACACACCCTTATAAAATCAGGTATCAGGCAGGATTCCTGAGAGCCTAGAGCTGGACCAGGGCAAGGGCATGTTTCTGGTCCACAGAGAAGGGGCAGAAAGCTAAACTCCTTGGTCCAACTGAGTGGTCAATTGAAGATGCTGAGAAGCGTTTTACAAGTACATTATGAGGCAAAATGGCAGAGTCTAAAGAAACCAGAACACAGCAACCAGGCTCAAAAGGGAGGGGGAAAGACTGAATCTAGACAGGATGCGTCCTCTCAACCTCACTGGTGAGGAGGGAGATGTCAGGATGTCCAGAGGGTTGGAGTTCAAAACAACAAGTTCTATTTCTAAGATGTATTTTTACTCTCCTCAACATGGATTTTATATTGTTCAGGATATTATCAGAAGTGGAAATAGATGGCTATTTCTGAGCATGAGTTTGATGAAAAGAGACACTATGAAGATTAAAGAAATTGTGTATTTGGTTGGGGGAGGGAGAGCGCATCAGGAAAAATAGCTAATGCTTGCTGGGCTTAATACCTAGGTGATGGGTTGATAGGTGCAGCAAACCACCGTGGCACACGTTTACGTATGTAACAAACCTACACATCCTGCACACGTACCCTCAAACTCAAAATAAAATATAAAAAATAAATAATTGAAATTTTTAAAAAAGAAATTGTGTATTTGGTAGGGCCAGAAAAAAAAGTTATTGTCAGCTGGCAGTGACATTGAAACTAAGTCCAGATGTCCCTGGAACTTGAGGAGAGTGATGTAAACTGACAAGACATCAGAGACAGGACAGTCGTAGAGAACATAGGTAGGGTCAGGAACAGAGAGAGAGTCAAAGAGGCAGCCGTGAGTGAGGACAGCAGAGCAGAGGTAGCACAGCAGTGGCAGAGGCAGCCACCCAGGGAGGGGGACACAGCGCCAGACATGTAGCTGCAGTCAGTGGGTGCATTTGTTTTACAACAGTAGCAAGCTGACCCTCAATGCCGAATAGTTCCAGAACCTGTACAGACCAGAGCTGGGTATATCTGTGATCCCCTGTTGATACTGACCCAAAAGGCAGTTTAATAATGAGTTTTATGAGAAAGAGCAGTTGGCCAGGCTAGGCATACTCTAGCTATTTCATAGGTCTTGTTTCTGAGGCTATGTTTAAGCACGGATGAATCCAATTCAATGAAATTTGCCAAATTTCTTTTTGATGAGCCAATTAAGTAATATTTACCCTTGCATTGTAATGGGAGAAAATAGGTTCATTAACTCTTGATAGTACTAAAATCTACTAATCCCAGAAATTAAACTCCTGATAATATAATATTTGGAGATGATGGCTGCTTCTGTCCTTCCTGTATACTACTTACTGCTTAAAGAGAATAAGTTCTCAGCCCTGGTCAGATATCAGAGTCCCTGCAGAGTTTTTAAAAATCTCAAAGCCCAAGATAGCCCCAGTAATCTGAATCACTGGTGCTGGGACACAAACATTGATTTTTGTTGTTGTTTCTTTTTAGAGCTAGTGTCTCACTCTGTTGCCCAGGCTGGAGCGCAGTGGCACAATCATAGCTCCCTGTAACCTTGAACTCCTGGGCTCAAGAGATCTTCCTGCCTCCGCCTCCCTAGTAGCTGAACGCCAGTAGCCAGGCGTGCAACACCATACCTGATTAATCTTTTCAATTATTTATAGAGATGAGGTCTCCGTTAGCCCTTCCTTTATAAAAAACAAAAAAATTAATATAGAGATGGGGTCTCCCTCTGTTGCCCAGGCTAGTCTGGAACTCCTGGACTCAAGCAATTCTCCTGCCTCGGTTTCCCAAAGTGCTGGGATTATAGGCATGAGCTATCTTGTCCAGCCCAATACATATACACACACACACACACATATATACACATACACATATATATACACACACATATATATACATATATATATATTTTAAACAAACTCAAGTAATTTTAATTTGCAGGCAAGACTGAAAAACACTGGATTTAAGAGAGTAAATCCTTAATCCTGCCTGGATGTCTGACCTCTTTTTTTTTTTTTTTTTTTGGGTACAGATTTCACTGATTAAGCTAAATCTACCTTTCTTGAACAGTGGTTATCAAATTTTAGCATGCCTCAGAATAACCTGGATGGCATCTTATAACACAGATTGAGGGGTCCCATACAAACATACCTAATTCAGTAGGTCTGGATGGGATTCAGGCCATGCCAATGCTATTTACGTTGGAGGCATATTTTGAGAACCACTGTTCTAACAAGATGGTGTAAAGATAAAAATAATCCAGCACAGTGTGTAGCTGGTAACTTTTTTTTTTTCATCCTACTGCCTGTCCACCTGACCTCAGAGATTCAATCTATGGCCCAGAGTTAATATCAAATATAAGATTTTAAGTACTTTATATTACTCATGTCCAATAACCTGTTGAAGAGTTTTGCAGAAAAAATTTTGGTCAAAGTGTTGAATATTTAAACTTTGAGGTATTCAAAACCCAGCTGGCAGCCAGGTGCAGTGGCTCCTGCCTATAATCCCAGCACTTTGGATGGCTGAGGCAGGAGGATCACTTGAAGTCAGGAGTTCGAGGACAGCCTGGTCAACATGGTGAAACCCCATCTCTACTAAAAACAAATACAAAAATTAGCTGCGTGTGGTGGTGCATGCCTGTAATCCCAGCTACTTGGGAGGCTGAGGCTGGAGAATCACTTGAACTTGGGAGGTGGAGGTTGCAATGAGCTGAGATTGGGCCACTGCACTCCAGCCTGGGCAACAGAGCATGCGCCATCTTAAAAAATAAATAAATAAATAAACCAGCGGAGATGTCTATGGGAATATGTCTATGTTAATTTGTTTATTCATCTTAAACATGTTAGTATGTACATCGGTTTTTCATTTTGTCAAATATGATAAGATTAATTTTTAAAATACACAATTAACAGTATTTTAAGAGTATGTGTACACTTTCCCTTGCCCCTGCTTATATGCAGAAAGTTCCCTTTGTTAGCTAAGCTAGCAACTGGGCTTTTAAACTAGGGCTGCATGGGGAACAAGAACTTTTGGTTGAGAAATGTGTGGAAAAGATTTTTAGGCTCCTTGCTATTGCGGGGGCATGATGTAATTGTCTCTTCATTATCTCCATAAGAGAACTCCAATAATTGCTAATATTTATTGAGTTATCTCTATATCTATTCCTTCTAAACCTCCACGAGAGAACTAATTCCTAATGTCCTAAAGCATGCACTGTATGAAACAAATTTACTTCATGACTATACGTCAAGAATAGTACTAGCTATGTACCATTTAGAAAATAATCACTGAAATCGCTTCCTTTAAACGTGGAATCTAGGCACTGCTCCAAGAGCTTTATGGTTTATAGCTTATTTAGTTGTCATTACTCTCCTAAGAGGAGCTTCTGTTATTTATCCTCATTCTTACAGGTTAGGAAACAGGCACAACTAAATAACTTGCCCAGGGTCATACAGTAAGTAGCAGAGGAAGGATGCAAGCTAAGAGTACCCTGACTCTGCAGCCCGTGTTCTTACTGGCACTGCTACAGTGGGTTCACTACAATTCAAGCGTTCTGGAGTTAGACTTGTATTGCCTTTAGATTCAGTCCTTTGCGAGTCAGGTGACCCAGCATATCCAGGCTCTCGGATGGTCCCTCAGATTGTTACTCCTTCTATCCTGTGTGTTTTCTTGCATCTAAAACTAGTTGGGGATGGCACCGTACCTTGGTACAGCAAGGAGGAATGGGCAGCGGACAGAAAGTCAGATCTGAGAATAGTGGGAAACTAACCCTGGTTTAATGTCTGCCAGGAGCCTAATGCGTTTTCTCACTTCATTCTGATATAAAATTCGTACATTATAAGGTGAAATATTTTGTAGTTTAAAGACACAGAAATTTGGAAAGATAAGGTAACTTAAACAATATTTCACAGCAAGTATATGACAGAATTAGAATTCACACCAGGGATGTGGTATTGGATTTCAAAACCCAAAATGTAGATATGCTTATCACTATCATTTGTAAGATATTATTTAAGGAACTAAAGATTTTAAAGCAATTTTTATGTAAAATACAAACTATCTTGGTAATAGTAGCATTAGTAACATTAGCACTCATTGATGTCAACTAGGGTTCTTTCTGTGAAAGTTATATAAAAAAATTGAAATTTGTTTAAGCAAAAAAGTAAATTTACTGGAAGCCAAGGATGCTGATTTCGGGGGTGGTTAGAACTACCATTATGAGAACCTGGGGCCTTTCTGTTTCTTTGTTTGGTTCCACTTTGTTCATTAGTGTCATTCTCTAGAGCAGTATGGTAGCAAGAAGTATGGTTAGCTATAACTGTAACATGCTAGCCCCACATCAGTTACAGTCAAGTCTAGTGGGAAGAGCCAGACTTTTGCTGCAGTAGCTCTCAGAAAATTCTGAGATTTACCTTAATTATAGTAGCTAAGATCATGTGTCCATCCAGGAACCAGAAAGTTGTATGATAAACATACTTGGGTAACAGACTTTATACCCATAGCCAGGGATGTTGCTAGGGAAAAAGAAAATATGTCCTGGAATGGAATATTTTAAATGTAAATTATATTTGTTTTGAAACTTGCCTTTTCGGGAAGGAAAGAAAGAGATAAAGCTAGAGGTAGGACTTTGAAGAATTGTACATAATTCCCGGCCTATGCTGTATAGGCCATAGCCAGTAATCTGTATGTGCAAATAGGAGTGCATACACAGAAATGTATTCATCATTCATTTATTCATTCATTGCTCATTATCTGCCAATTTTGTGTCAAGTGCAGTACTAGGTGCAGGATTTAGAACAATGAAGAAAAAGTGGCCTCTCTGCCTTCATAATACTTTACATACATGGGAAAACAAGTAGTAGACAAGTAAACAGGTAAGTTTTTAGGTGGTTATCAGCTATAATGAGTGGTTTAAAACACAAAAGGAAACAAACAAGTGGGTTGCTAATAATGAAAAAATGAGTACATGTAGAGGAGGCTTAACCTACCCAAAGCATGGCCAAAGAAAGCGCCAGTTGCACCGTGTTCAAGCTGAGCCCTGATGAATGAAAAACAGTTTACCCTGGAAAGACCAGGGAGAGAGTGGGCGCCTGAAAGGAACAATGTAGGTTCTTTGTGCCAAGGTCTGAGGTAGGAAAGAGCTTCACTGATACAGAGCTGAGAAAAACCCAGTGTGGCTGAAGTAAAGTAACCTGGAGAGAAAGTGGAGGAACTGAGTGGAAGCCCATCATTCAGACTCATTTGTTCCTCTTCAGGACTGTGGCTCCACTTAAAGTTTTCAAGCAAGGGAAGAGATAATGTAATGTACTTTTGCAGATCTGTGGAGAGCTGGATTGGAAAGTTTTCAAGTTCAAGTGATTGGATGAATGCAAGCCTTTTCACTGACATGGGGATGTGATTTTGGGGAAATGAAAAGTTTTGCTTTAGGCATGTCAAGGTGGTGATGTCTGTAAGTGAGGTGGCAAGGATGCAATTTCAGATGGAGATGTAGGACTCAAAAAATCTGAGCCTGTTTTAAAGTGGAGGTTTTATTATTCGGGTATCTTGAAGCCAACAGATCAGGACAAATTGCCATTGAAAAGATGTTTGTTACTCAGAGTTCCCAAGATGAGGGGATACACTGTGCCGTGCAGGGCTCCATGGAGAGGCACTGGGGTTGGTTCGGAAGGAGGGGGCGAGAGAAAAGGCTGGACAGTAACTTTTATTGTGGTTTCTGTGTGAAAAGTGAGGCAGGGTAAGCAGACCGATGACTGGCTCGTTTTTAGTAATTTCAGCAGGCTCCTGGGTAGAGGCCCTATCTGTAATTATCTGGTACTGGGCCCTGAGATGATTAGGGCAGAGGAATGTGTTGCCTCCTGGAATGTCAGAGCCAGATAGAGGAGGCGGTTTGGAATATGTGCTCTAGATCAGATAGTTTGCCTGTGGAAGGCATGCTCCTAGAGAAGCAGCTTGCTAATCTCTAGGAATTAGCTAGCATTAAGAAGAGCAGTTCCTCTTGAGTCAGCAAGGCTGCAAATGCCAGAGCATCAGAAATACAGAAAATATGAAAATATAATTAATACGAGGCCAGAAGCACAAATTTGTAAATGGAGTCTATCCTGTGTGTGGCTTAGGGGAAGAGTGTAGGATTGAGGGCAGGTTGAGAACTACTCTGTCACTCTTCCAGATACCCTTGGAAAAATGTTGAAAAGTGCATTCAAAGGGGAGGCCAGAAAATATTATTTGTTTTTATTGTGTTTGTTTCCTTCACTACTAATGATTATGGCACAGGGGGGAGCATAGACAAAGAAGTTGCAGCTGCTGTCTCCCCAACCCGGTCCTGGTGCCCAAACTGCTCTTATATGCTATTTTCACATAGACATATGATTGTGGGTGGAGGAAATAAAAATGTTTACCCATTATGAATATAATGTACTTACAGCTGTTGCTGCACCTTAATTTGGAATCTGATAGTTGTTTCTAAAAGAGTTAAGTGGTAGTTCAGTTAATCGGTAAAACTGCCAAGTTGCTAGGTACTTTAATTAAATTGGTTGAAATGAAAGGTGGTGATTGTCAAGTCTGACAAACTAAAATTCTTTATTGAATTTAATTAGGGTGCAAAGAAAGTATTGTTTTAATTCTTCAGAGCTTGTTGGATGTAGTTTTTGATAACGTTGGTAGAGTTTCAGCTGCACTCAAGCAAAGATTCTCATCTATTTCAACAAAACGCCTCTAACTCATAGGTATTTAACTTTTACATTTGAATCTAGGATGTAGAAATTTTACTCTTTCATCATAAAAGTAATTCTAAAAGAATAATTCTGGGTACAATACTGTTTTATTTATTTATTTTAAATGCTATTAAAATACAGATCTACATGGTGAAACCCCGTCTCTACTAAAAATACAAAAATACAGTGTGGTAGCACAGGCCTGTAATCCCAGATACTTGGGAGGCTGAGGCAGGAGAATCACTTGAACATGGGAGGTGGAGTTTGCAGTGAGCTGAGATCGTGCCACTGCCCTCCAACCTGGGTGAGAGAGAGTGAGACTCCATCTCAAAAAACAAAACAAAACAAAACAAAAACTAGATTAACATTCTGCTCTTCAAATGTATTTCAAAATTTTTATTTCATAGATAAAACATTACAAGCTGCATGAAGGCAGAGACTATGATTGTTCACCATTTTATTGAGTGCCTGGCATAGCACTTGACACAAAGTAAACTCTCAATACACACCTAGTGAATAAATGTGCACCAAGTACATTATAATGGTAGCAAGTATCTGCCCAATAAGTGTTGCCATCTCTTCATGCTTTGTGTGCTGTCTAGCCTCTCAGTAGCTTGTTTTCTTCAGCTTTTTTTTCTGTTTTGCTTCTGGCAGTAATATTTCATCATTTTCTTATGTGATACTAGTAATGGCAAAAATTGAACAAATCAGAACCATAAAATGAATTACATTCCTCTTTGATTATAATTACAAGTTAATCCAAGCTTATAATCTGAGCATGGCTTAGATGGCAGGCAGTTACACTACACTAATATTGCCAGAACTTTCAGGTAAGCTATATTTAACCTCACAAGTACACACTGGACATGGGTTGGCCCATTTCTTGGACGAAGAACATAAGGCAAGTAGAGGTTTAGGATATATTTAGATCAATGCAGTTAGTTAATGGTACATTAAAGACAAGAGTCTTTGGTTTTAAGCTTTGCCCTGTTCGACACACAACACCAATATCAAAAACAATGTAGAGTATGTTACATTCTTTTATTTTTTCCTATCTAGTAATTTTCTGAATCTCTGATAAGGACTAGGTCACGCGTTGTCATTGACAGGACTACTAGTGTTACCATTTTTTACTGAGCAGGATTAAAACTCTAGGGCTGAGTATACAATGAGTGTGAGTTTTGTTGGTCTCCATTTGAGTTACTCAGAAGGTCTCATAACAGGGAACACATGAAACAGCCAATAGGGAACCTCACACTATTATTATTCTTTTTTAAATGGGGTCTTTCTTGTCACCCAGGCTGGAGTGCAGTGGTGTGATCAGGGCTCACTGCAGCTTCCGGTTCTCATGGATCATGGATCATTTGATCCTCTAACCTCAGCCACCAGAGTAGCTGGGACTATAGGTGTGCACCACCATGTCCAGCTATTTTTTTATTTTTGGTATTTTTTTTATAGAGACAGTGTTGCACCATGTTGCCTAGCCTGGTCTAGAACTATGGGCTTAAGCGAGCTGCCCACCTCGACCTCCCAAAGTGCTAGGATTATATGTGTAGGCCACCCGCACCTGGCTGCCACACTATTATTTTTATGAATATATCCTACAAAAGACAAGGCTCATGAAATATTGCATGAAGTAAGAATTTCGTAGTCAAATATATTGGGAAATGCTGCCTACCTTACCCTTCTCTCTCTCTCTCTCTCTCTCTCTCTCTCTCTCTCTTTCTCTCTTTCTCTCTTTCTCTTTTTTTCTGAGATGGAGTTTTGCTCTTGTTGCCCAGACTGGAGTGCAATAACACAATCTTGGCTCACCACAACCTCTGCCTCCTGGGTGCAAGCCATTCTCCTGCCTCAGCCTCCCAAGTAGCTGGGATTACAGGCATGTGCCCCCACACCCAGCTAATTTTGTATTTTTAGTAAAAACGGGGTTTCTCCGTGTTAGTCAGGCTGGTCTCGAACTCCTGACCTCAGGTGATCTGCCCACCTCGGCCTCCTATCCTTCTCGTAGAGAGTCACAGTAGTCAGAGAGTCTCAAAGAAAAGAAATCCTGAACTCAGCATTTCTCATACTCATTTGATCACAAGCATTTTTTTTTTTTTCAAATAATGTCAATTAATGTCCCATAGAACTTGTCTTTCAAAGAACATAGCTCGTGGTTCACTGTATGGGACAGAATGATGACTTTTTGTGTGTGTCTATGGCATATGATGCTTTTCTTTTGCTGAATGGTTTTATTTATGCGATAACATCAATAAGAACTTTTAGTTATTCTTGAGATGTAATGCCCCACTGCTGTCTAAAAAGAATGTAAATTTGGAATAGTCCCAAGGGTATACTAGCATATGATCTTCATTATTGCAATATCATTAGGATTGTGATTTCTTTATTTTCATAATTATCACTAAATTCTTGATCTAACTAGGAATTTGTGCTAATTTTATTTCTGTCATCTTTAGTCTTACAAAAGGACTTGAATTTAACTCTCATTCGGCTTTTTTTAAACCCAAGAATACTTCTTTAAAGACATGATATTTGTTTGTGAGTGATGCAGTACAACAAATACCGTATGTGTGGTACGGCTCACACGCAAGCTCCGCCTCCCGGGTTCACGCCATTCTCCTGCCTCAGCCTCCCCAGTAGCTGGGACTACAGGCTCCCGCCACAACGCCCGGCTAATTTTTTGCATTTTTAGTAGAGACGGGGTTTCACCGTGTCAACCAGGATGGTCTCGTTCTCCTGACCTCGTGATCCGCCCGCCTCGGCCTCCCAAAGTGCTGGGATTACAGGCGTGAGCCACCGCGCCCAGTAAATATATCCTTTTCTAAGGTGCATAATTAGAGTATTTAAACGTGGGTTCCATAGAGTAAGTTAGTAACATCAGGAGAAATGATAGTCTTATCTGTGGTCTGGCAGTAAATATAAAGTAATGTTATGTTGGCTAACTTGGTTTCATCCATATTTTTTAAAAAGAAGACAGAAACAATAGTCAGAATAAAGCTACACTCTATGAAGTAGAGAAAACAATTCTTCATTTGAGGGGGTATTTTCTCTTTTTTGTATAATTATTTGGATGATTGTGTAGGAGTGCCTAATGGGAGTGAACCCATGATGGCCAATAATTTAGAAACAGAATTAGAGCACAGCCTTCGCCTAGTGTTAAATAAACAAAAATTCGGTTGTCACACACATCTCACGGTAGCACTGTGTCTAGTTGCAATGTGGAGCGGCCTTTGCTGTAACTGAAATGTTCTTATTTTCCACTGTACTGCTCAGTACGTTTATGATATATTTGTTTAAAAAAGGAGAGGCAGAGTATGGGGATTTGTCATACATTTAGCTTCTTTATAAATTATATTTCTTTTTGTTTATAAAGTGATTCTGTCTGTTCACCATCATTCAGTGATAAAAATGCAAATGGAATTTGAGAACGTACCATATGGAAGATGTACAGGGAAGGCGAACATGGCACCATGGCAGTTACTAAAGTACTTACACGCTTGATAGAGGGAGCTGAGAGCTTTCGCTGTTCTATCAGTGTGAATCCGTGTCCCATTCTGTTAGGAAGGAATGCTGGATTGCTGGAGATTCTCATTAAGACTTGGCACTTTCTTGGAAAGACTTGCAAGAAGAAAATAAAAATTATACCTGACCTCCTCCTCAGGCAGCTCACCCTCACTCCCACCTTCCTCCAAACCTATTATTTGCACCTATGTGTTTTGAGATATGTGTTCACAGCTTTATTTTTACAAGAGTAACATGCTTTTATTGAACTGTGATTTGTCATTTAGACAAGGCTCATTGCCTTCATTTTATAAGTGAAAAATAAAATGAAACAGCAGAAATATTATTGTTTGTATATTAAAGAAAAGGTTCAAAGACAGTATTATTCTTTAAGTTTTTGAAGTGTAAAGCCTTACTCACCTACATCAAAAAGGCTATAAAAATTTCTTATGGAACCTTGTTTTCTGTAAGTTTTTTTTTTTTTTTCCACCACAGTTCTTACCGTCCTCTTTGCTGAGAAATATTAATGCTCTTATGGATATTATCTAAACTGAAGAACTCATAATTATTTTGGATTTAAACACTTTGGCAAAGCCTAATGCTCATTGTTCCATTTCTGTCTGCCCTTTTGAAATAACAGTGCTCCATTCCCAATTTTATACCTGAAAATTCTCCGGTAACCGTGGCAAGAAAACACTTCAGACATTGAGAAGTCTATGTGAACTTCTAGAAAATGTAGCCTGTGAGGAAATAGATATAAAATATCCAATTAACTGACTTTGTCTTATTTAGAAACTACTTTATTTTTCAATCAAGAAAACGAAAATGACAAAAACATACAAAGTAAATGAATAAAAGTTATTCTTAGATAAATTGGCTTTTAAAAAAGCATAGAGATGTTATTTGGGGATTCCTTAATTTAGAAGATACCAGTGAAGTTTGGCCAAGAGGCAAGTTTTCTGTTGAATGCATTAGCTTGATAAATGGGCTTTTTGTTTTATTATCTGAAGACATTAGGTGACAATATAATTTATTATCTAACTAGGATAGTTTTGAGGGAGAAAGCAGGACACCAACCACACTGGACATGAAAACAACCAGCATCAACTGGGACAGCTCTAGAAAAGTAAGAAAGACTGGTCAATCTATGGATTATGGATTTTCACAAAAGTAAAACTCTTCAATAATCACAGATCATTATTAGTATTGCTTTCAAGATGCTGCACTTGGCATCTTGAAACAACTGAGAAATAACTTGGAAATGAAGAGACAGGCAGGCCTGTGCTCCTAGAACTTGTTTTGTAGGCACCAGCTACAAAACAAATATTTGCCCCAAGTAGAATGATTTATGTTAAATGGCCTCAGTCAAACTGCCACTGTTGGTGTCTGTAAAATAATTATCATCAGTGTACAGCAGAAACCAAGCAAATAACCACAGTAGAAGAAAATCCACTAGTGAAAAGAAATCCCATGAATGAACAGCATTTGATACCTGGTGTAAAAAAGATGATTCTGAATTTTCACCTTGAGTTGTGTCACGTAGAGCTTGGAAATGAATATCCATACCACCAGTTACTTTGTGTTCAGTTAAATTGGTAACTTGCAAGAGAAATATGAAATATAGGAGTATACATTCTCTTTACATTTGGAAGAATGTTAATAGTAAAGATGCATAATGTCTAAGCTTCATTAAAATACTCTTAAAATAATACAACTATGTCTGACAAAATGTCATGTCTTAGTAGACTTTTAAAGTTGAAATCTTAAATATTATTCACTCCTAGATTTTTAATGCTAAGGCTGCATCTAAATCAGAACTTGTCAATTCAGGTTTCATGTCAGAGTTTGCCAAATTTCTGGTTGGACTTGGCTAGTCTATGGGTGTTGCTAATTGAACAGAAATTGCTGCTAATAGTAAAATATCATGGCTGTGTATTCATTACATTTTGTGATTTATTTTTACTTAATACACTACTTTAGCTATGACAGCCATTATTTTCAAAGCATACTAAATGCCAGTTCAAGTGTCTGTTGAACTCTTGTTCTGTGTGGGTTTTACTAGCTCCATATGTGATTCAGAATCAGCAAGGTGTAGCCCCCACCCAGAAGTGGTGTGTAAGGGGGGGAAACTGACAAGTCAGAGAGAACTGGGTTGAAATTTCACTGCTTACGTGTGGTGTACTGAGCTATGCAGTCCTTCTGAACATCACTGAAGCACACAGGAGAAACTGATGAAGACTAAGTTCTCAAAGAAATCATTCGAACAAGAGTAGTAAGGGGAATTAAGAAGAAATTAGTAAAAGAATTGCCAAATCCCAGTGAAGATTCCGTGTTGACTACATAGAGAATCTGCAGAGAACACTATTTTATATGGTTCTGGGAACCTCTTGCAGAGCTTAGGAGCCTGGAGGAGCCCATGGTCTCACTGGCTTGGTAAACAGTGAGAAATTTTACTGTATTCTTGGGGTATTGTTTCAGTAACTGACAATGGTGAAAGAACTGATGGGGTGGAAATGATACTGGAAGATAATCTTTGATATGGATAATGTGAAGGAGACTTTATTGTGGAGGTTTGTTGTTTTTTAGTTACTTAGGGGACGGTAGCAGATGATGGTGAGAGGAAAACTGTAAACCATCTGCTAGAGTCGTCAAGTAAAAAGGAAGGATATTTTGCAGATCTGTACTAAACTGTGGCATCTAAAGAGGTGAAGGTTTTTGAAGAGATGGCAATGAAACCACCAGTTTCTAAGAGGCACTGAGGAGTAAGAAATAAAGAAATAGACCAGCCCCTACCACTCATCTTGTGGGAAGTAGATAGTAGGAACAGAGCAGCCTCTGTTGACTTCGGAGTCAGTGTTTTGTTTTGTTTTGTTTTGTTTTGTTTCTAATGATGGGAAGATTCAGTGAAGGCAGAGAAGTGAGGGATCATAGAAAAGCTCAAGTGCATAGAAGTAGAATTGAACAGCAATGAAAAGAACACAGTGTTTCCTGAGATGATACCTCCCCTGACTATCGACCATAAACTGACATTTTCTATTTTATTCCTTTGGCTAAAATGTTGGTTACAACTTACCCACAAGATCTCAGTAACCACTAATGGAATATTTTAGGAAAAAACATGCACTAGAGGATTTTGGTTTTTGCAATTAAAAAAGTTGTCAAGAAACTTTATATATATTTACAGCAAGCAGTTCAAATTCCTTTCCTTTGTCTTACTGTTTTATTTTATATTTTATTTTATTTTGAGAACAGGGTCTTACTATATTGCCCAGGCTGGTCTTGAACTCCTGGCCTCAAGCAATCCTCTTGCTTTGGCCTCCCAAAGTGCTGGGATTACATTCATAAGCCACCACATCCAGCCTGTCTTACTGTTTTAAACAATTATTCAAAAACTATTGAGCAAAATACTGCCGATATTTATTTTACAGAAACATAAGCTGCCTGCATTTGACAAAATGTGTTAGATAGAACTGTCTTTAATGCCCTATTAATGATAAAATAAATCCTCTAGCATAAGCCAGAAAAAAAATACTTCACTTAAACAAATATTTAGGAAGCCCAATTAATAGGTGGTATAAGTTAATGAAAGGAAAGCAATTGTTTACATTATAAACTAGATCAGCTTATGATTAACTGTATTCTTATTTAAAAAAAAAAAAGTTAAGTGGACAAAACTGGTAAAATGAACCAGTCTTAAAGAGGCTTTGATTTGCACACACACACACAGAAAGAATAAAAGGAAAAGAAAAAGGAAATTTAAAAAAAAGCAAAGAAACATAACAAAATAACATGTTACCCTATCTCATTCCTCCCCCCCAAAAAATCACATGTTTGCTAAGATTTACATGTTCCACATACATTTTGAGCCTGTCTGGAAGCATAGGACAATATAAGAAAGAGAAGACCCAGAGGAGTCTTTCAGAAGAAATGTATTTCTTTCTTTTTCAGCTATGAAATACTTTCTATATAACTAGTTAAAAGACTTCTTCCTTAATCCTGCACCTTTTTGTGATAAATTATTACTTGTACATATTGTACAGCAGCAGTTCTCAGACTTTTGGACCTAGAACCTCTTTCTATTCTTAAAAAAAATTGTTGAGGGCCTCAAAGATATTCCATTTGGAAAGTATCTGCTGATATATACCATAATCTAAACTGAAGAAATTTAAAGCATTCATTCGTTGATTCATTTAAATATAATAACAGCAAGCTCACGACATATTAAATAACATTTTAATTAGCAGTAACTATATGTTCCTAAATGAAAATATTAGTGGGAAGAATTGCAGTGCTATACTTTTTTTTTTTTTTTTTTTTTTGAGACAGAGTCTCACTCTGTTGCCCAGGCTGGAGTGCAGTGGCAAGATCTCAGCTCACTGCAACCTCTACCTCCTGGGTTCAACTGATTCTCCAGCCTCAACCTCCCGAGTAGCTGGGACTAGAGGCCTGCACCACCATGCCACGCCCGGCTAACTTTTTATATTTTTAGTTTTTCGAGATGGGGTTTCACCATATTGGCCAGGCTGGTCTCAAACTCCTGACCTCGTGATCCGTCCACCTTGGCCTCCCAAAGTGCTGGCACTACAGGCGTGAGCTATCGCGCCCGACCAGTGCTCTACATTTTTAGAAATCTCTTTAATGTTTGGCGTAATAGAGGACAGCTGAATTATGATATCTGATTCTGCATTCAATCTGGGGTGATACATCATTTTGGTTGATTTACATAAAGAAACCTCAGCCTCACGACACTGTCCCTTTTATGAAGAATTTTATCATCCTGCTGTATTTAATGATTAGAAATTGAATTTCACCCTTATATAGAAAATATTAAAATCATCCCATTTATAACAATCCTCATACTCCAAATTATAAATGTACCCTTTTAGGTTAGAAATTATGTGATTGAGTTTACATACATAGAAGCCTATGACAGAAGCATGCACAGCCAGTAATGTCTGTATTTGAAAGTGAAGTTCATTAAAGAAAGGAATTATCTGCTCTCTTTTATGGTTCTCTCTGATTATATCTGTGAAAAAGATAATCACTCCTTTGTCATTTCAGTTTCAATTTTTATTCTTAGTAAAAAAAAAAATCATTTATTGAAATAGTAATTACTTGTTATCATCACAGCAGGAAATTATAGCAAGAACTTGAAAAAAAAAAAAAAACATGCATACTCAGGAACTACTTAGAAAAACTTAAATAGTTTTTGCTGAAAGCTTAAGATACAATAATGCGGAGTCCGAAAATGTTTTTGTAACTCCTAAAACAGAGTGGCTTTTCAAGTAGGCCTAGCACCTGAGGTTCTGTTGTCTGAAATCTGCTCCAGGCGGTGAGCTTGGGAGGAGTTAGGAGTACCTGCAAGATTAGATAATAATAATGACTGTTTCCCCTACCCCCCTATCTGTGGAGCCATCGCCACCAGTATTTCCAGGCAATTAGTGTGGGAATGAGCAGGAGTTAGTACAAACGACTCCTCACAGACCCAGAGGTGCTGTTAGCGTAAAAGCTGGCCGGGCGCGGTGGCTCAAGCCTGTAATCCCAGCACTTTGGGAGGCCGAGACGGGCGGATCACAAGGTCAGGAGATCGAGACCATCCTGGCTAACAGGGTGAAACCCCGTCTCTATTAAGAAATACTGGGAGACACAGTGAGACTCCGTCTCAAAAAAAAAAAAAAAAAAAAAAGAAATACAAACAACTAGCCGGGCGAGGTGGCGGGCGCCTGTAGTCCCAGCTACTCGGGAGGCTGAGGCCGGAGAATGGCGTGAACCCGGGAGGCGGAGCTTGCAGTGAGCTGAGATCCGGCCACTGCACTCCAGCCTGGG
>NC_037685.1:70040633-70062861 GCF_003255815.1 Theropithecus gelada
AAAAAAAAAAAAAAAAAAAAAAAAAAAAAAAAAAAAAAAAAAAAAGCTGACATCCCCATTTCTCTAGGAAACAGAAGAGCCTTCAGTGACAGAAGGAGCATAATCTTCCAGGAGGGAGGCCAGTTTAGGCTGTGTGAAAGGGCTTCAGTGTATCTTAACCACCCTCAGACCTAGTAGCACAGTACTAGGCTAGATTGCACTGTTTATTCAGACCAGCTTTTCTGTTTTTTTTCTTTTTTTTTGAGACGGAGTCTCGCTCTGTTGCCCAGTCTGGAGTGCAGTGGCAGGATCTCGGCTCACTGCAAGGGCCGCCTCCCGGGTTCACGCCGTTCTCCTGCCTCAGCCCCCTGAGTAGCTGGGAGTACAGGCGCCCGCCACCTCGCCCGGCTAATTTTTGTATTTTTAGTAGAGACGGGGTTTCACCGTGTTAGCCAGGATGGTCTCGATCTCCTGACCTCGTAATCTGCCCGCCTTGGCCTCCCAAAGTGCTGGGATTACAGGCTTGAGCCACTGCGCCCGGCCCAGACCAGCTTTTCTTTGCCTCAGAGATTCGCTTAATGATACAAGGTATCTCAAACCTTGAAAGATAATTTTTAACTAGGAAGTAACCTATTTGTAAGAATGATTTTTAGCAAGTGGTTCTAACTGGCATGTGTTTTCTGGCCTTAGGGAGCTACAAAATTGTTTCAAGAGGAAACAAATGGACCTAAAAACAAATGACTGGTCATCGTGGTTGAGAGGCTTACGTGTGAAGGGAACTTGTTTAAAAGTGCCATGATTTTATTAACCCATACATCATCGAAACCTCTCTGTAACGGTGGAATAGGTGTCATTTTTAAAAAGCTAGAAAAAAAGTACTTATATTTCATTACAAGATTTTATGTCATTTTAACATGTGAAACCTTTTTGATGGTTTACAACCAAATGTTTCTATTTTTACACACAAATGTTTATTTAATATGGCATTTTCTCTGTATCTACTGTCAGGTATGCAGCATGATCTTATATAGTAAGACTGTTTTGAACATGAGGATTATGGAAGAAGCAGACCCACAGTTCATGGTTAAACCTCATCTATTAGAAAAATAAAGAAAAAATTAACGGGTAGTCCTAGTTGAAATAAATAGTGAAAATCACCATGTAAAGAAATGTATATTGATGCTAAAAAGTAAACATTTCCCTTTAATGGAAATTTAAATTAACCAACAGTGTTAGATTTTGGTGAAAGATGCACAGATATATAACTCCAATGCAAACTGTTTTTGTTTCTGTTTTCTTCTTTTTTCTTTCTGTTTTCTTCTTTAAAGCTCACTTTGAGTGGCCTTGCATTTGGTAGTCTCCCTGGCTCAAATGTTCCTACCCCCTTTCCCTACTTAAACGAATTTCTCCCTGTTTGGAGACTCGGATTCAGCACATTCTCATCATGGGAACCATTACTGACTAATGGGAAGTGACTTCATGCGCCCCTACCCACCAGAATCCTGTGAGTGTATCATGTGTGGGGATTTCAGCAGTGTGTTCTGGCCTGTCTTCCCTTTAGGGACTATGTCACCTTCATTTTTGTATCTGCCACCCCTAATACAGACCCTTGAATGTGGCAAATTTTCAAGGTTTGTTGAATTGAATAAATCAATCAACGGATTTAGCTTTTGGACAATCAGGAACCCAAGAAGGTCTCAAAGCTTTTGTTATTTTAATGCTAGATAGATGGAGTGCACATGTTTTTATTATTTAGATTCTTTTAATTACAAATAGCATCTGAGACATCCAAAGGAAAGAACAAAACAATGTTAGTATATTTCTCTAAAATCTATGGCAAAGTGAATGTTGCTAGACATTATCCACCATCCATAAAACTACCAGAAAACTTTGTTTTGATCTGTGATGTACATACCAGTTCTAAAGTATTACTTGTAAGCTGAAACTAATAGTAAATTAAAACTAAGTGACTGTCAAGAATGTTACAAGATAATAGGATACAGCAGTGAAGGAAACAGCCTAGATCAGTGCGCCGTATGTGATAGATGAGGTCTTCATTGAATACTTATTAGAGTTGAATGGAAGCCTGAGAGACTGCCTCATGTATCTGGACTAATACACAGACTGGTGTGATTGAAGTGAAGGGCTGGTGTGGAGACACCCAAGGGGAATGAGACTGGGAATGTAAAGAAATAAGTGATGAGGTTTTCATGTGGTGTTCTAAGGTTTTAGACTTTATCCTCAAGTCAATATGGAGTTAGTTAAGGGTTTTCAAATGGAAATAGTATGATGTAAGCTTAGGAAGTTTTAGGAAGATTGCTGGGGAGTTAATCGGAGGTTGGATGGGGGTGAAGAGAAGAATATGAAACGGGAGGCAGATACACCAGGTAGAAAGCCATTGAAGAAAGATAAGGATGCTGTTGTGGCGAAGAAAAGAGGGTGTGAATTCCAGAGAGGCTGAGGACTTGGTGGCTGATTAGATATGGGAGTGACTGAATGACAGAAGCAGGTTTGACTCCTCATGTTCTGTTCTGGTAGCTGAAAGGAAGAAAACACTGTTTTCTGCAGTGTGGAACACAAAAGGAGAAACAGTTTTGCAGGAAAAACTAATGAGGAGATCAGCTTTGGACATATGTAATTTTCAGGTGCTGGCGAGACATCTAGACAGACATGTGCAATGGAAAGGGGATGATGGGGCTGGGAGCAGTGGCTCACACCTGTAATCTCAGCACTTTGGGAGGCCGAGGTGGGTGGATCACCTGAGGTCAGGAGTTCAAGAGCAGGCTGGGCAACATGGTGAAACCCCATCTCACTAAAACATACAAAATTAGCCAGGCGTAGTGGCACACGCCTGTGGTCCCAGCTACTTGGGAGGTTGAGGCAGGAGAATCGCTTGAACCTGGGAGGTAGAGGTTGCAGTGAGCTGAGATCATGCCACTGCATTCCAGCCTGGGCGACAGAGTGAGACTCCATCTCAAAAAAAAAAAAAAAAAAAGAAAAAAAAAAGGAAAGGAAAGGGGTTGATCTTGGTTTAGAGATGAGAAAAATGGTCTGGATGAGTCTACAGATTTTAGAGTGATCTATGTACAAGAGGGTGCGGGAGCGTGAGAATAGATAAATTCAGTCAGATGCAGAGTATGAGACCAGCCTATCTCTGAGTGCAGAGCTCTGGAGGCCAACAATAACAAAGGGATTCCTTGAGAAAGAGAAGCCCATGAAGGAAACGGAAATGAGACATCCAGAAAGCCCAAAAGTGTAAAGTCACATTGTTAAGATAATAGATTCTGGGGTGAGACAGATGAAGTTTTTAACTTCAGGTCCAGAAATACTAGCTGTATTGCACTCGAGAAGGTAACTAACTTTCCTAATGCCTCGTTTCCTGATTTCAAAATAGGCATGATAACAGTATCTATCTCAGGGGCGGGCGCAGTGGCTCAAGCCTGTAATCCCAGCACTTTGGGAGGCCGAGACGGGTGGATCACAAGGTCAGAAGATCGAGACCATCCTGGCTAACACGGTGAAACCCCATCTCTACTAAAAAATACAAAAAACTAGCCAGGCGTGGTGGCGGGCGCCTGTAGTCCCAGCTACTCGGGAGGCTGAGGCAGGAGAATGGCATGAACCTGAAAGGCGGAGCTTGCAGTGAGCTGAGATCCGGCCACTGCACTCCAGCCTGGGCGACAGAGCGAGACTCCATCTCACAAAAAAAAAAACCAGTATCCATCTCAGAATATTCATGTGGGAAGTAAGTAATATCATATATTATCATATATACAGAATGCTTGGCAATGTCCAGTCCACAGTAAGTACACAATAATTGCTGTTGGTGGAGGCAGTATCAGTAGAAACAGAAATGGTAGAGTAGTAGCAGCAATCATCATCATCATCATCATCATCATCACTATTTTGTTAAGAAAGTTTTAAAATTATTGAATATAATTTTAAAAACAGGAAAATACTGGAAAAAGATAAAGGAAGACAAGTGCCTGAAACTGCTCCATGGATTTAATAACTTACATTTGTTCGGTGGCCTCGATAAACCCAATTTTAATGGGACAGGAGACCTACTGGCATACCAATAAAGTGTTAAGGAACCAAGAGTGATTATGTAGAGTCCTCTTTTGACTTGCATGGGAAGGAGAAAAATATAGCAACAGTTCGGTATAGCATGCTCAGCATGTTCCTGCCTCATTCCAACATGGCTCTTCATGAAGCCCAATCATTCCACCTATAGTTGACTTCTTTTGTCCATACTGTTCTTCCTAGAAAGTATGAGCTCACCCTGATCATCCTTCTCTCTAAGACTCAACCAAACTGCCAGCTTTTCTCCAGGAAGTCTCCTCTCAACTCCCCCTTTTTCACTGGCTCTTCCGTGGTCACTCCTTTAGCACGTGCCCCTGAGCCACCCTCACATCACCCAGTACGGAGAGCCTTAAAAGTAGTCATCTGCTTCCCAGACAGATTTTACACGATGGTTCTAAGAGCGAGGATTCCTTTCTGGTATTATTTGGTTATATAGTGAATGATTGGAATTTGTTTTACTGATAATGATAAAGTAGTTGGAACACATGGCGTAATTTATTTAATTAAATTAATTAATTAATTAATTAATTAATTTATTTATTTTTTTGAGACAGAGTCTTGCTCTGTCACCCAGGCTGGAGTGCAGTGGCGTGATCTCGGCTCACTGCAACCTCTGCCTCCCAGGTTCACACCATTCTCCTGCCTCAGCCTCCCGAGTAGCTGGGACTACAGGCAGGCACCCGCCACCATGCCCAGCTAATTTTTTGTATCTTTAGTAGAGACGGGGTTTCGCTGTGTTAGCCAGGATGGTCTTGAACTCCTGACCTTGAACTCCAAGGTGATCCACCCGCCTTGGCCTCCCAAAGTGCTGGGATTATAGGCGTGAGCCACTGTGCCCGGCCTCACATGGCATAATTTAAAGTTGCTTTTTTCATTAACTTAGAACATGTGATATTGATATCAGAACCTCACATTTACATACATAGCTAAGGCATGAGAGCCTTCAGAGAACAGCACTGCCTACTGATGCTAGCAAAATAATTTCTTTTAATTGAGAGTGGCTTGCATTTAAGTTTCTTTAAAATAAATACAACCATTTGAAATTGTATAACCATTCAAAACCAAAAATTTCATAGTTTTAGAAGAACTTTTCATTGTGTTTTATAAGTTCTAAAGAAACATTGAGTTATGAATCATAATAATCTATTTTAGGATATTCTCAATATGTTTTGTATTAAATAAATAAGTAATGTAAGTGGTAGAATAAGTTTGCTCAAATAGGCTGCGGAGAAAAAGTTATTTAATAAAACATTTCATTTTATACTGTATTTTCATGTTCGAGGTATATGTTACTTCAGTTTATAAACATTAAAGACTTGTAGTGAGGGAAAAAATGAGAACGTGATAGTAAACTGAGATTTTGAACAGGCACATTTTCAAGCAGTACTTTAGCAATATGTACACTATTAGGAGCTCTAGCTTCTGAAATGAAGTTTAACATACATTAATTGTTGAGGTGATTAATTGCAGCTAGTAGATGAATTTAATGATCATGTTGCTCTCTCTGTTATATTCTTCATTGGAAGAACAAAAGAGACAAAGGAAATTATTTGCAATCATTATTTCTCATAAGAAAAGAAATAAATCATTCTGTATTCTGTTCTCTGATTTCATTATAGCACCTGTCATGATGAAAAATTTACTACAGTGCTGTTGGCCCTGTGGGCATCACTTAATGTTGATCATAATTAAAATTTTAATTGCAAATAGAAATACAGTGTATGTTATCACTTTAAAAAAATAATTGTATGCTTGTTTATTAAAGTTGCAGGAAACTTTTATTCATAACATTAATTTGGAAGCTTGCCCTTTTATTAGTGGTTACTGTTAGAAGAAGATAAGAATCAGGACTTGCTCACTACTCTTGACTCCTTTTCTTCACAAATAATGATGAGGAAGATAGTTTTTTCTGGAAAGCGAAGAATAAGTTTGACTATTCAACAATGCAACCCTCTGTGTAGGTGCAGATGACAGACCCACACACAAACGTCCATAGTAATATTAGAGTATGTATACTTTTGCCTTATACTCATTGATTTTAAATCCTTACCTTATAAGGTATTTATCACCATGTTACAATGTGGGAAACTAAGGCACAAAGAATAAATATCTCACATCAGACAGAGTAATTGGCAGAGCTGGAATTCAAACCCTGCAAAACACACGTTTCTTCCGCTGAAACACACTGCCTCTTAAGACAATATGACCACGAGAAGCAAGTGAGGTTCATGCATGCCCGATTCAGCACGAGAAGGGGCAGTGAGGGAACCAGTGTTAGACATTCAGAAATATGAAGTTAAGTAGATGCCGGGAGTACCCTGTGCTCTCTTAACATATTTTCAAATATGGAAGAAATCAGTACATCCAGCAAGTCACAAACCATCAGAATTTCTCCCTAATGAAGCCTTCATATGTAGCTAATGTCAGTCACTGAATGACTACAAAATGAGTGCTCAATAAATTTTTCTCAAAAAGCCATGAACAGGGACAATTGAGAACAGCCCTCAACTCAAGGTGTGGACTGCTGTTGACTCCAGCAAGTCATCGTAAGGAGCGAATTAAGGTGCTAGAGACACTTAGTTTTAGCTTTTTCCAGACACATCACAAATCGCAGATAGTTATAACTTTAATAGCACTTTAGTTAATGGGCTCCTGGACTCTTACCTGTTTGAAAGTGTTGTTTTCATTCCCTTACTTGAGTTGAAGCAGCTGTTCTCATCAGTCATAGAAAGTAATCCTTATGAATCTGTGGCTCTAGGTGTGCATTTTTATGAGGGTGTGAAAGTGGGAATCATTTAATCAGTACACCTGTGGAAAACTTTCCAAAGCCTAAGTGTGTAAATCTGTGGCTTAAGTGTAATATGCTTGTCTGGAGAAAAAGGAGGCACTGAGGCTTTTCCATGTACTTTTTTGTCATTCATCTGATAAATATTGACAATGAAAAAAAATGCCTGTCGAGCAGAGGCTGGAAAAGCACTATGAGTAAACAACGGAACATGTGTTTTGAATGACTGAAGGCAAAGTAGCATCTAAATTATTGAAGGCAAAGTAGCATCTAAATTACAATAATAATTAGACAGTCATTTTCCCATCTGTCAACATTTCTTCCTTACACTGCTCTTCAACTATTCAAGTTTTAAGTATCTCTACCAGGTATTGAGCCTATCTTTCCAGGTCCTATTTATCAAAAATAGTTTAGAGAACAATTTAGAAAAGATGAATAAAGATGTATGCAACTACAAGGGTTCTGTAAAAATATGCACTTGCAATATCTAATAATGAGTATTACTGCTGTATTTTGTGAGGCAGAATTCCCTAATTTATATGGTCCAGGGATTATGAAAGTGAGAATGAGATCAGATTCCCCGTATAGAGAAATTGGATGGACTAGAAAGCATACGGGAATGTGAATTTGGCACAGGGGGCAAATAACAGCTAGCTGTGAGGAGCTCCCTGGCACTATCGATTTTGGGGTCTTCTATGGTCCTTAGATACAAATCAGGTTGTAGCTGGGTTTTTCCCAATGATAATTTCAAATGTGACAGTCTGTGATATTCTTAACCTTTTACACGTGTCTATTTGCTTTCCAGATTTCAAATGTCTCATTGCATTTGTCCTCTTTCCTGTTTTCTTTGTTCTTGAGGAATTATGCTATTGTATTGTTTACTGGACTGTAATTTTTGGTGGGGCTTCCAAATGGGGTAGAACTATCAATGGTAACCTTTTTGTACTTTTCTAATCATGAGCCTCAAACCTTGTCTTTCCTGCACTACAATAGTCCTCTCAATGAATTTTGAGACTTAAATTAGGAATTAACTTGGTTCCCTATATTCTACAGAACCAACAACACGTTTGAATTATTGCAGTCATTAAATAATCATCAAATTGAGCAATCCCATTGTTGCTTGGGATGGCTCAATAGCAAGGTCTGAACCAGAATTTCTGCAATAATTTAGGCATTGAACTAGGACAATAATACTGTTAGCACTGTATGGGTCTAAAACTCAACATACCTGGCAAACTGTTCTATATGGATCACTGGTAAGAAGGCGCATGTAAGCAAAACAAACTCCTGATGGACAAAATTGATGTTACTAAATCTATGCTCCAGCTCATCCACCTTTCTGACATGCATACCCCTATGTGAGGGTCTCCTGGCATCCAAATATACACTTGAGATATACAACTCAGGGATGCTCAAGTCAACTTTATGCTTGGCATATTTGAGTAAGTTTTCTACCCAGGTTTTTCTCATTCTGTATAGTACATTCCTTACCATTATGCTATTTTAAAATATATATAGCTAGATATATATACACACACATACATATATATGTATATATATGTATAGTATGTGGCAAGATTTCTTGTATTTGCCTTACTCTGAGCCTATAGAATTTAGTTTGTCTCATTATTTCAGGCCCCCAGCAAATTTCAAGATTAATATTAGGATGAGAATAGAGAGTTTCCCAAAAGAGGGATCACTAACAACTGACATGACAGCTAACAGTTCACAGTAATGGATGAAAGAAAAAAATCTACTTTAAAACAAGCCTAGAATCTTAAATGGTATGAGGGAGACTACGTAGTGCAAGTACAGAAAGTCTTGTACTTCTCAATAAGCCAAGAGGCATCACTTGATCACAGAGCAGTGTAATAACAGCTGTTGATAATTGTGTTCTGGAGTCATGAAGCCTGTGTGCCCCACCCCTAAACCACTATAGCAGCCTTTGCTCTCCACTAGCTTAATCCTTACTGAATAGAACAATAAAGCTCTCTTTCTTTGTCATTTCTCCCACTATATCATGTGCTTGCCTTCTATGTCTGCATCCCTAGCATCAGCATAGCTCCAAGCCTATAATATCTACTCTCAGTGATTTGTAGGGTGAATGGATTAATGAGATGACTATGTGTACATTATATATATAAGTGCATTCATAGGTATATATGTTTTATATAAATCATTACAGGTAAATATTGATGAGAATCAGTAAACTACTTTTGAAACAAAATAAATAAAAACAAAGCCCCCTAATTCTCATGGGAATGAATGGGGAGAGGTGGAAAAAAGATAAAATGAATAAACACAAAGATATTTTTGAATTTAAAAAGTGTCAGCTAAGAATATAAACAACTAACATTTGTTAAGTCAGAAGAAAAGCATCTAAAATATTCTGTTGTTATTACTCTAGTTTACAGATTGTTGGTAAATGCTTTTTTTTGTTTGTTTGTTTGTTTTTTTTTTTGAGACAGGGTCTGGTATGCATACCCAGGCTGGTATGCATTGGTGGGATCATAGCTCACAGCAGCCTCCAACTCCTGAGCTCAAGTGATCCTCCTGGCTCAGCCTCCATAGTAGTTGGGACTACTGGTGTACATCACCACACCCAGTTAACTTTTTTGTAGAGATGGTGTCTCACTATGTTGACCAGGCTGGTTGCAAATCTTAACTTTTCCTTTAATGACTCTAACTTGTTACTTAACTTTAAAAGCGCCAATTATTTTATTATTATTATTATTATTATTATTATTATTTTGAGATGGAGTTTTGTTCTTGTCAATCCAGGCTGGAGTGCAGTGGCACAATGTGAGCTCACTGCAACCTCTACCTCCCGTGTTCAAGCAATTTTCCTGCCTCAGTCTCCCAAGTAGCTGGGATTATAGGTGCCCACCACCACTCTTGGTCAAGTTTTATATTTGTAGTAGAGACAAGGTTTCACCATGTTGGCCAGGCTGGTCTTGAACTCCTGACCTCAGGTGATCCACCCGCCTTGGCCTCTCAAAGTGCTGGTATTACAGGCGTGAGCCACCGCGCCCAGCCAGCTCCAGTTATTTTATGGAAAACAGCGAACACTTTAGTGAGAATAGTACCACTTTCCTACCCAGGCAATTAGGCAGATTTTTCAACAGTAATTTCACTCACAGAGGCCATGATGCAATAACAAGTAATTGAAGCCATTATTTATGTGGTTTATAAACTAACATGACATTGAAGCTCACTGAATCACCTGTTTTGCACTAGAAGTCAAACAGTGTACATTCTTGTTCTTGTTTTCTCTAAAGCAAATGAATTCTTTCACATTAAAATATTAATTAGGAAGAATGATCCAATAATCCTCAAATATTAAGGTAATGTCTAACTGGAAAATAGAACTGTGAGGAACACACAAGTAGTATATAGAATAGAATCTGAAATAAATTGAGGATATTTACAAATTAACCAGATTCTAATCTGATTCAATTATTGTAAAATTATTTTGAAGTGTGTTTTTTAATAGTATAAATATACTAAGAAAGAAAAACTTTGCAGAGCATGCTGTTTATATTTTGTGAAATGTCTTCATAAAGAAGTTCCAAGCTAGCCTGCAAAACCCATCCTGAGACACATTTTCTTTAAATAAACTTTACTTGAACTTCTATCTCATCCTTAATAAAAGCTATGGGTATATTCAGTAACATCTCATCATATGCCTCTTTATTTTTCATTGTGGTATAATTGCTAATAAAGATAAAGAGGTTCTGTTTAATCAGTTCCCTAAAAACATCAGGTTTATTACAGTTTTTCCTATATGGTTTTGTCTTCTCTATTAAAATGCCCTCCTTTTCCCCCTCTGTTGACCTAAGAAGTCTAGGTTGGCACCGTAATCCACTGTTTTCAGGGATCACCATAGATTTTCCATAGAAAACAGTTGGCTTGTATTATTCGTTTGTTGTTGTTTTTTCCAGCATCTCAAGCTCACTGATTCTGTGAGCTTTCTGGTTTCAATCTGGCTTCTGCTTTCTGGTTTTCAATCTGATTGAAACCAGAAATCTCAGAGTCAGTGCTGGGTAATTATCAATATCCTGCCTGTTAGGGACAAGGTTAGGAATTTTCTCCCTGTGTGTATTTGACTTCCTCATCTCTCCTTGCTTCTTCCCTAGCTCCTCACAGCCAAGCCTCTGTTTTGTTCCCTGTGCTAAATTCACATTCCAGTATCATACCCTTTCTAGTGCATGTAATTTCTCTATTTGAGGAATTTGATCCCATTTCTTACTTTTATGATTTCTGTATTATATAAATTAGGGAATCCTGCCTCAGGGAACACAGTGAAAAATACTCATTATTGGATTTGCAAGTGCACATTTTTATGGAAATCTTATAGTTGTATTCATCTCTATTCATCTGTCCTAAATTGGTCTTTAGACCACTTATGCTAAGTAGGAACTCTAAAGATAGGCTCAATAACCGGAAGCTCTTTTTCTGCATAATAACATCTCAATCCTACTTTACCTTTTGATAAGGCTTGCAAAAAAGTTCATAAGTAGGGAAAACCTGTACACAATGAGGCTACTATTAATATGTCTCTGGCCTTTCCCAATGAAAGATTTGTAATGATGTATAGGTGTGTTGAGTATAAAGTGCAGTAAGGTTCTGCTCAAGATTTTGCCATAAGACATAAAAATGGCCACATTCCTACTCACAATATCCAAAGCACTTTTCGAAGCTGAAACTCTCTCCCTAGAAGTGACAGGGCCAGTGGGTGGGAGGCAGAGAGTGGAAGAGAACCAACCGTATGATTTTATGAATTGACTGCGGGGTAAATTACCTAAGAGGAAAGGTCTAAAGTAGGCAAAGATTATTGAAGTACCCATGATTAAAATTTTCTCTTCTACTAGAAGAATATTTTATGTCTCAAAGAGCCTCATTTATAGGAAACCTTGAAAAGATAAGCTTATGCATTTTTTAGGCTGAATAACTAATTAAGACAAGCTGCTCTGTACCTGACCAATGGCATTCAGGTGAGGGGATATGTCATTTAAGTCAGGAGGGAAGAAGTAAAATCGCTGAGTTGAATGGCTGCCATGTAGGGAGTGAGGGCTTTAAATGACCAAAAGAAGATTTAACTCTTCCAGGGAACAAATGAAGGTGTGGAGGAAGATTTTACCAAGACACAAGGTGCACAGAAACCATCTTTGGCAATTTGGCAGCATTTCCTGGGTCCTTGGTAGAGACTGGTGCAGAGTTCCAAACACTGGCCGGGTTGGAGCTTCCGAAGCCATCCAGATATTCTAGTGCAGACCTTGCTTACAAGCCTGGGCAGGTCAGCCCAGTTTCCCTTGTTTCGATACATTTAGTCCAGCGTCTGTACGTTCTATCAGGTATTTCCTTGTTTGAGTCCCAATCCCTACCTACCTTGCCCCCTATATTGGCAAAAGGTCCCAATCCCTGCCTACCTTGCCCCCTATATTGGCAAAAGGGAGGCAAGAGAGTAAGAAACAGAAGAAATATAGATGTTCCCCACAGTCTGACTCACTTTGTTATCATTAAGGTATTAAAAGATATTTATGAGATTTTCCTGTCTTAAGAATTTATTCTGAGAATTTTATATATTCCCAAAAGATAGTTATTCTATTATTCTTTGAGGGGTACTCATGGTCTGGTTTTCTCTGTGTGTGCATTTCCTCCTCTTATACAAATTTTCGGTTTCAGTTTCTTGAGGGCATAAAACTGATATATATATTTTTTATGTGTGTGTGTGTATTCATCTGTTGCCCTTATTCTCCAGATTGCCTGGTGAGTGTGTATATGTATAATATGTACACACAAATACACACACACATATATACACACACACACATTTATGTATTTTTTTTCTTGTCTATACAAATAACATAGAATTAAGTTTAGTTAGTTTTCATTTTCTAACTCGTTTGGTTCTCCAGTCAATAAAGGTATTTTCCAATACAACTTATTAATATTATTACCATAATCAGTTGAGATGCAAATCAATGACTCATAATTGTCTATCAGCTTTCTTCTAAAATTGATGAGTACAGAGCTGTTGTATTTATTGATATTCTCATGGGAAGTAGTTACTGATCAGGGTGAGGAAGAAGTTCAGACTAGGGAACAATGTGCTTTCAGAATTTTTATCTGTTTATCAGCCTTAAAGTTTATGTTGCAGCATTATCCTCTTTCCAAAACCCAGCTTAGTCCATGCTTCCCATACTGGTTGTTTTAATAGCTTCAGAAGCATTCTTCTTAGTAAGCCTTTAAATCCCTTATCAGAGCTGGGCAGATCGTAGGGTTCAAATATCCACAGGGAGTAAGATCCAACTGAAAACAGGAGGCCGACATAGCTCGTTGTACATTGTTGGTGATTTTAGCTGTGTTTTTTGGAACTGGTCAAAATCCTAACCTTTGTCTCTTCTGAGATCTGATCCCGCATTTGACTAATTAAAAAAAAAGGCTGGGGCACTATACCGTTAAGCTGCAAGAAAAGCAAAGCGTGTGTTCCAACAATAAATGTGGTCTGTCTGTGGAACGAATATACCAGCAGTCAGTTGTGTTTACCTGAACTTGTATTTTTCTTGGCATTCTACAAACTAACATGTTTATTTTGCCATTTGGATTAGGAAATGGAAATGACATGAACCAGAATTTGTATTGCTGGTAGGGAATAAATTTTTAAATTTTATTTGGATTTGTTCCTCAAGATTATGACATGCATTTCTAACTATTACTGTCAAATATGACAAATGAAAATTATGTGGCCTGCATGTGATTGATACTACACAGGCTCTCTGCTCGTATCTGTGTTTTGAATGGTTTGTACTCAAAGCTAACTTGTCCTAAAATATGTGCTGTAGATCAGAGTCTTAACATGATGCCTTAAGACACAGGTTCCCTACTGAAAGGAGATTGAGAAATGCTGTGTGCTCCAGTCCCTTCCTTAGACTTGCTCAGTGCATATTCACATATTAAAGTCCCTAGGAATTACTGCAGGTAAGAATTTTGTTTACATAGCTTAATCCAGTTTATTTCTCCCTTAGTTAACATAGAGTGATTTTTTATAAATGTAATACCTATTAACTACCAGGAAAAATAAGATTCAAAAAAAATTATTTGGGGAAGTGCTTTCCCAAATTGTTCAATGGAGAAACATGTAAAAGATGCTGTGTGTTCTATGTTTTTGGAGAGGAAGGCATTTTTGTTCTTTGTAAGAACAAGGTAAGGCTGTGCATGCATGTGTGTGCAGGTGCATGTGTGTGTACTCACAAGCACGTGTGCATTGGGAACATGTAGTATTTCTCTTTTGAGCTACAATAAAGACACGGAAGTCTGGATAATTTGTGTTCAGTGCCCAGCCTTGTCTATCTGCAGTTACCTTAGGAAGCCTTTCTGTTTTGTGCTCTCAGCTCTAACATGGTTTGGTGAAGCCTAATCTGCTTAAAACATCTAACATGGAAATCATTGCCCACATATTTGATTTCATACTGAAATCCAAATCATGCATACAATATCAAACTTTGACACAGTTTGGTGCATTGCTCAAGATCCCTCCTCACCTCTAACTTCCCAAAGGATTAGCCATAAATTTTGACAGTAGGAAAATTACTGGCTCAACTACTTTCTGCAACAAGAGAATAAACACTTCCTACAGGCAACTTTTCCACATCAATGATGGACTTGAAAATTTCTGCATATTTATGTAAGAAGAGGAGGCAGGTTTATCATTTGATCATATATATTCTCAATTCGATTTATAGGAAAATATGAATTACCAAGAAAAGTCAGATCATAGGTTCATGTTAGGTTATAAATGTTGCTATACCACAATATAACAAGTACAGACCACGGTTTCTCAACACCAGTGCTATTGACATTTGGGGCCAGATAATGCTAATGCTTTGTGTGTGTGTTGAGCGGGAGGGTCTGACTCTCCTGTGCGTTGTGGGATCTGTAGCTCCCTGACCCCTACCCATTAGATGTCAGTAACACCCCCTGCCTTGCCCCCCCCTCCACTTGTGACAACCAAAACTGTCTCCAGACATTGCCAAACATTCCTCAAAGGGCAAAATTATTGCCCTTTCTCCAATAACTACTGGTTTAGACCTTATTAATCATTGTAAAGTCAATGTATTTGCTTTCCAAGTCTGCTCTTTAAAAAGTTTCTGCGTGCAATTAATATGAATTCTCTGTAGTAACCATTGTCTCAAATCCTCAGCATATTCAAAAATGCCACCTGCATCATATATTAACCAAGTGCAGCAAAAGGTAGTTTATCTTGGCCTAGGAGAAAAATTTTGTCACACTGATCCTCATTTTCTTCCTAAGTTGAAAGAGAGAGAAGGAAAGGGGTAGGGCCTAACTTTAACCTGTACGTAGTATGCATTTGGATTTTGGCTAAATAGTGGCTTAGGACCAAAACTCCTCCAAAAAATTTATTCATCATTTATTTATTTATTTATTTATTTATTTTTTTATTTTTTTGAGACAGAGTCTCGCTGTGTCACCCAGGCTGGAGTGCAGTGGCGTGATCTCGGCTCACTGCAAGCTCCGCCTCCCGGGTTCACGCCATTCTCCTGCCTCAGCCTCCGAGTAGCTGGGACTACAGGCACCCACCACCTCGCCCGGCTAGTTTTTTTGTATTTTTAGTAGAGACGGGGTTTCACTGTGTTAGCCAGGATGGTCTCGATCTCCTGACCTCGTGATCCACCCGCCTCGGCCTCCCAAAGTGCTGGGATTACAGGTTTGAGCCACCGCGCCCGGCCTCATCATTTATTTTTACTAATCAAAATAATGGACTCTTTGAGTACCTCTGATATGGTTTGGCTTTGTGTCCCCACCCAAACCTCATCTTGTAGCTCCCATAATTCCCACGTGTTGTTGGGGGGACCAGGTGGGAGGTACCTGAATCTTGAGGACGGGTCTTTCCCATGCTGTTCTTGTGACAGCGAATGGATCTCACGAGGATGGTTTTAAAAATGGGAGTGAGACTTACCTATGAGTGAGATTCATGTGTTATGTGTTTTTCTGTGCCTAGCTTATTTTACTTAACATAATGACTTCCAGTACCAACCATATTGCTGCAAATGGCAAGAGTTCATTCTTTTTTATGGCTGAATGATACTCTACTATGTATATAGAACACGTTTTCTTTATCCATTCATCCATAGATGAACACTTAAATTGATTCCATATCTTGGCTATTGTGAATATTTCTGCAGTAGACTTGGGAGTGCAGATATCTCTTCAATACACTGATTTCCTTTCTTTTGGGTATATACCTACCAGTGGGATAATTGGGGTCATATGGTAGTTCTGCTTTTAGCCATGCTGTTTTCTTTTTCCTTTTTTCTTTTTGAGATGAAGTCTCTGTCACCTAGGCTGGAGTGCAGTGGTGCAAACTCAGCTCACTGCAACCTCCACCTCGGAGATTCAAGCTGTTCTCCTGCCTCAGCCTCCCAAGTAGCTGGTATTACAGGCACCCACAACCACACCTGACTGATTTTTGTACTCTTCAGTAGAGATGGGATTTTGCCATATTGGCCAGACTGATCTTGAACTCCTGACTCTTAGGCGATCTGCCCGCCTTGAGCCTCCCAAAGCCATCCTGTTTTCTGTAGTGGCTGCACTATACTTTACATTTCCACTAACAATTCTACCACAGTTTTGTTTTGTTTTGTTTTGTTTTTCATCCATGGATAGGCACTGAGGTTGATTCCATGTCTTGGCCATTGTGAATAACGCTGCTGTGAACATGGGAATGTAGATATTCCTTCAATATCCTGATTTCATATTCTTTGAATATATACTCAGAAGTGGGATTGCTGGATCATATGACAGTTCTATCTTTTTTTTTTTTTTTTTGAGGAACTTCTGTATTGTTTTTCATAATGGCTGTACCGATTTACATTCCCATCAACAGTGTACAGGAATTCTCTTTACTCCACATCTTTGCCAACACTTGCTGTCTCCAAATCAGTATTTCTGAAAGCATGGTGCGAATTATGTCTCTCTATGTCCCGAGTTTCCTTTGTGAGCAGCCTGATTTTCCAGCTTATCTCCTCCTCCCCTTTTCCTTTCACAAACCCTGCAGAGCTCAACTCTTATTCCTGCCCACACACATGCTGCCCTGTCCTTCCCTGAATCAATTTTCTTGCAGTTCCTTCCTGTGGGAGGGGCCCATCCTCCATCCACCAACCCTTGCGCCAACCCTTTAATTGGGTCTTTCCAACCCAATGTGCTCCCCTCCCTCCTCTGAGCCCCAGGAGATTTCTGTTTAGCTTTTCACCTTACATGTTGTATTTAATGTATGTATAGCATTTGGTTTACCCTCCTTACTAGAGTCTACATTTCACAGAAAGGACTATATGTGAACCAACTTTACACTTCCTAACATATGTGCTTTTCATGGAAATCGTTCCAAAATATCAATTAAATAAAACTGTACATTGTCTAACTTTTATTTTCTAACAAGGACTGGAGCTCTAAGACCACACCAACTTGTTTTTCTACTTGCTTTGTGTGTGTGTATGTGTGCGTGTTTTCCTTTATGCAGCCAAATGTACAAAATGAACAGCTTTTGTATTAATCTGAGATAGTGAAATTAATGAGAAGGGCTGCTTTTGTAGCTCTGGCACAGTTCTAAAGGGATCAGAGCAATCACCAAGGGGTTCAACTAATTAAATAATACTACACCAAAGCTAAGCACCAAAGTTAGCTTTGCAAAACTAATCTGAAATAAATGAAAAGAAAATGTGAAAAACAAATGTATGACATTGATGCTATTTTACTCCATCCTCTCTTTGTCTCTGTCTCTGTCTGTCTCCCCCACACTGTCACTTCCCACCCTGCTTTCTCTTTCCCTCCTTCTCTCCTTCCTTTTTGACAGATATCAGTGACACATCTCGTTTAGCTTCTCACAGGATTAGCATCTAAGTAACCAGGTATAATGCAATATATGTCTTTTTAACTCTAGTAGTTTAAAACTTCCAAATCTTGATTTTGCTGCTGAAAACAAATAGAACTAAGAACATGTTCCTAACTTAGATTTTAAAAGCAATAATAACAAATTAAACTAAAATTATCTTCAGGAAGTTCCTATTTCTAATTTTCAATCTAATTTTCTGGGATTCTGAGTTACAATTCACTCACAGTATTTTAATTCATAGAATGGCTTTTCTTCTCCCACCCCACTCCAATCTCTTCATACTAACCATCAGATTTAAATTTTGGTCATAATGGAAAGAAGTCAGATTAAAAAAAATGTTTTCTTATTAACTGTCAGACGAAGGTACTTGTATTTTCCCTTTATATATTTTTGTCTCCTAATGTGGATATACCACATTTTCAAAAGATAATCCAAGATACAGTTCAGACTGTAATCCATGTTAATTGTAATGACAGTGTCTGTGTATGGTACTATTATACAAATAGGAATTAGAAAACAGCCTCACTTCACAGAGAATTAACTAAATGGTGCTAAACCGGTTACTCAAAGAGGTGGAGAAGTGTAGAGAACCACTGCTTTCCTTTAGCTCAGTCTCCTTTGGGGTGGGGGGAGAAGTCTGGCGCCACAAAAGGAATTATGCTCTGGTTTGAACAGAGACCTGAAGGCTATTAAGTTTATTTTAAGAATGTGTTGCCAGAGATCTAATAAATTTATTTGTAGCTTCAGGCAGTGCATGCATGAAATCTTGCTGCACCAGGTGTTTTGTTTTGTATCTTTTTCTCTTCCCTAGAGGAAGAAGAGGGTGTGGATCTTCTTGACGAACTTAACTCTTAGTAAAGCGGTAATTTTTTCTGTAACAGTATAGTATTTAAAACATTTTTTTAACTTCTATACAAGTGAAAAATAATTTAAAAAATTGTCTCTGGGCTGCTTTAAAGAAAATAAAGTAAGTCCTCCCAAATTATTTATACACATATAATTTTATTTAATTTTAAACACATTTTAAAATAATCTTAAGCTTAAGAACAGTATTTGAGATTACAGCCTGTTAAATGGAAAGATCACTAAACCAGGAGTGAAATCTCTGGGAATTCAAAATGCTTTGTAATCTTATTCACATCCCAACCTTTCTGAATCTTGGTAAAATGGAGCAGTGAGAAAAGACGGAATCCAGCATTCATTCTGCTCTAAAATGCTTGGCATCTGTTTGTATTATTCACCCACATAATAATTTCTTGAGTTAGTTTGTGTTCTTATTTAAAATACAGTGTTATACTTGCATGTTCAGGAAAAAATAATTCTCAGCCACTCGCATCACAGTGTTAAAATGACAAAATTAGCTTGTAATTTAGACCCCAAATGATAATCTAATAACCTGAATGTTGTAAATGAGAGTTCACCTTGCAATTATGCATTTGCTTTGTCCTTTGTCCTCTGTAGATATACACCTGAATTCCTTATCCTAAGCATGCATATCAACAGTACAGACATTCATTCCACTAAGTGTAAGCTTCTAATTAAGAAAGCACGGTGTTACTCAATTAAGTCAGGTTTGATGAAGGAAATACGCTTAAACCCTAGGTAAGGGGATGTAAATTCATGTTTCTTCCTTCCTTTTCCCCCCTTTCTGTTGCAGGGGATGAAAATAAACACATTCTTTTTATTTTATTTTATTATTTTATTTTTGAGTGGAGCTGGGGGAGGGGGCTGTGCTTAGAGAAATGCAGAGGATCCCTGCAGGCTCAGGCTTGCAGATTCCCATTCCAACCTGGCTGTGGCCTGATGATGCACATTATTCAGCCTAGAAGGAGGATTTTTCCTTCTGACTTCCCTGGATTTTGACTTTGGCTCCAAATTCATTCATCAAACCAGAGGGTCTTAAATCCTAGCTTGTGTTAATTTTTTATAAATCCATCTCAAATATTTGTTAACTGACTTTCATACCCTTTGCTTCATCATGTAATACTCATCATTTGAGGGCCTCGCTATTCACTAGAATCAGAGCTGATAGTAGAGGGAAACTTACTCGGATGACAGTTTTGCTTCTTTCCAGTAGCACTAATTTATAAATTAAGTTAAGCAAATTAGAATTAAGCTAGAGTAGCCTGCAAATAGGATAGTCACCTAAAGGTCGTCATCTGAAGACTCAGGGGAAGTATAGGAAGAATATTAGCAGGCTGCACTTGAATGCTACATCTACCACATACTACACCCCTGGGAACGTAAAGTGGCTAGTTTAATCTGACACTGATTTACCTCATGCATAGAATGTGGAAATACCTAAATTGCAGGGTTGCTGTGAGATGCATTGAGATAATGTGCATATTATCAAAATCACCCTGACCATGGTCCTCAATCTGTCCAGCTCTCCTCTGCAGGCGTTTTCAGAGTCCCCAAGGCTGAGCTGAATTCAGCCAGCTTATACCTACACTTGAGTTCCACTTGTTTTTGGTGAGTGTTATGGTTTCTCTTTTGTGTGTTTTGATTGTCCAATGCCTATATTATGCCAGTTCTGATTGGCCAAAGCCCATGCCACCGGTTGGCCAAGATGATGATGATGATGGAGCCTCACTCTGTCACCCAGGCTGGAATGCAGTGGTACGATCTCAGCTCACTGCAACCTCCGCCTCCCGGGTTCAAGTGATTCTCCTGCCTCAGCCTCTTGAGTAGCTGGGACTACAGGCGCATGCCACCACACCCGGCTAACTTTTGTATTTTTAGTAGAGACGGGGTTTCATCATGTTGGTCAGGCTGGTCTTGAACTCCTGACATTGTGATCTGCCCACCTTGGCCTCCCAAAGTGCTGGGATTACAGGCGTGAGCCACCACCACGTCTGGCCAGTCAAGATTATTTTTAATATCACTTCTGCCCCAAGGATAGGTGTTCTCCATAGTAAGCCCAGTTGCTCAACATCTGCACAGCTCTACTAGAAATCCTGTCCAGCTATGCCCAGCTCCTCCATAGGAGGAACCCTCCCTGTGGCCCCAGGAACCCCCAGGGGTGGGCCACATAGCTGTGTGGTGATCTTTTCCATTATTCTCTATTGAAGGAAAAGGGTATCCAAAAGTGTGCTGCTTGGCCCCTGGTGTGAAAAAAGAGACTAATTAGGCATCTGTTTAGATTTCCACAGCTGCTTTCTTTCCCTGGAATCCAAAAATACATCCAGGAGCCTGGGCAAGAATTAGAGATGAGAAAACTTACACTACATTTTGAATCCCTACACTCAGATGATTAAACTTTTGTATAGAGTCCATTGTTTTGCCTGACATCCATTTTCATTACCACAAGTTCTCTCTCCACAGGCTCCTTTATAGCCCAAGAAAATCAGCTTCCATGAGGTCTGTCACTCCAGTTTCCCATCTAAGGATAAGAAGACAGGAACCCCAGATGTGGGCTGTTGCTTAAACTGAGATCCTAGAATGAATTATCCTAAAATTCTCTAGTAGGATTAGGAGTGATTCTTCATTAGAATTCATCCCGTGTATATCACTTTCCTTTAGGCTAACAACAATCCTACAAATTTTCTTTGTATACCCTCAAATTACAGCAGGTAGCCATGCAGGAGCCAGTACACCCTTCACCCCCAAGCCACAGCTGTGTCTACATCCTAGTATTGTCGTGGCCAGGGACAGAGGCTGGAGGAAGGCCAGCGCTGCCCATCTGAGAATGCAGTGAGGGTTCCTTTCAATTCACACTCCTGAGCATATGCCAGAAAAGGGATTGATTAAAGGGAGATAAATTGTATGTGGGGTAAACATTTTTCTGCTTCTGTGCTCCTTTTTTTGTGTGTGTCCCCAAAGAAAAACCTATTGTGACTTTTACGGAATAAATACAGTTGATTTTAATTATTCAGCGTAGTTACGTTTCTGTAAAATCACAGTGAATACTGAATTAGCAAATACTGAAGCATTGCTCCTAGGGGAAATACAGGGTTAGGTTTCTATGGGCCTCTGGTCACATTTCATCAACCAATCAATTATAACCTTGTTTTATGTGTGTTTCTATTTAAAGACACCTTATTAGATATATGTTGTTGATTCATTAACACGGCACTTACAGCCTGAACAAAACGTATCTAGCACACAACTTTTCTTTGTAAGGCCCATCACAACCTTCTTGTTCTTAGGAACACCAGACAGTGCTTTAGCACTATGGTTGGCCGGGCGAGGTGGCTCAAGCCTGTAATCCCAGCACTTTGGGAGGCCGAGACGGGCGGATCACGAGGTCAGGAGATCGAGACCATCCTGGCTAACACGGTGAAACCCCGTCTCTACTAAAAAATACAAAAAACTAGCCGGGCGAAGTGGCGGGCGCCTGTGGTCCCAGCTACTCGGGAGGCTGAGGCAGGAGAATGGCGTGAACCCGGGAGGCGGAGCTTGCAGTGAGCTGAGATCCGGCCACCGCACTCCAGCCTGGGCGACAGAGCCAGACTCAGTCTCAAAAAAAA